>NW_006442484.1:20584091-20627102 GCF_000325575.1 Pteropus alecto
TACTTTTTTTTTAAATCAACTATGTTTAAAGAGATGCTGTTAAGTTGAGGAGGAAGACAATGTTTCGATTGCAGTGTTTTATTAATTGTAACATGCAGTAAATCATGGTTGTGTTTTTATTCATAATTTCAACATACATGTAAATAAGAAAACCTTCAGATATTATTTTGGCGGGCACAAAAGCTGTTTATTTAACAGATGATATAGACAAAAATGTATTGCTTATAATTAGAGGGAAAGCTGTAACTTAAGAAGTTCTAATGTTATTAAGTTTGTGTGCAACTAAACTAAGGCTGTTAATGAATTGCAGCATTAAAACATTTTAAACATGTAGACAAAAAAAATTGAATTTTTATTATTGTAACTGAAAAAAGATTTCTGATAAGTTAGACAACTGTAATCCAGGCTTGAGCAAGTCGAAGAGGTATGGTGTCATATAAATAGAAACCTGCTCTTCCCTTTATGTAAATAACATACGTAAACTGAGAAAGAGGAGAGCTATCAGATGACAATACACAACATCTTACATCTAGTGAAGACATAGCAGTGTTTTAATTCTGAGTATCAGAAATACAAAAAAAAGACACAAACATATTTATCTCTGCAAATCTAGGTACATCATAGAAATTTTGAAAAATATACATTTTATAAGAAAATATTTAAGCTAATGAGTTAAGGCATATACGTGTGTGTTGACTGAAGGAGAGAAGTTATCTGTAGGACAAAGCTTATTTCAATCATTGCTATCAGGTACATGACAACATTTAAAAACATTTCTAGAAAAGGGAGTTTGAGTTTAGAGAAACTATACAATAAAGAAAAATTATCTTCACAGTCCTCTGTTCATCCAACTTAAATTATATTTAGTTATTTATTTGTTGTTTGCAGCTTAGAAAATATTTTAAAATTATATTTATAGTTTTTTCATAAGAGAAAATTTTGAAAAATATATAGAAAGGAAGAAAGAATTAGTAAGACTGAGGTGCATTGCTGCTTTCCTTTTGAAACATTCGGCATAAAAAAAATAGAACTACATTAGAGCAATGTTTTTATATGTTATTAAAATTAAGTTGATGATAATCCAAACTAGAGTGTTTGAGTTAAGATGTTACTTGTATTCCTCAGGGCAACCATTAATAACATTACTTAAAAAAGCTAAGTGTTTCTTCTAAAATCATGAACAAAACCAAGATGTCTACTGTTGCACTTTTATTTAACATAGTATTGGAAGTCCTAGCCATAGCAATTAGGTAAGAAAAAGAAATAAAGTTCACTCAAATTGGAAAGGAAAGTAACACTCACTATTTGCAGATGACATAATATTATATGTAGAAATTCCCAAAGATTCCATCAAAAACTATTAGAACTAATAAACAAATTCAGTAATGCTGTGTGATACAAACTCGACACACAATAACCTATGCATTTCTATGCACTAATAACAAACTATTAGAGAAGTTAAGAAAACAATTCAATTTATAATCAATTTTTAAAAAATAGTAAAATATCTAGGAATAAATTTAACCAAGTAGGTGAAAAGCCTGTAAACTTAAAAGTACAAGACATCAAGAAAGGAAAATAAAGAAAACACAAATAAATATAAAAATATTGCATGCTCACAGATTAGAAAAATTAATACTGTTAAAATATCCATATTACCAAAGCTGTCCACAGATTCGATGCAACTCTATCTAAATCCCAGTGGCATTTTTCACAGAAATAAAATAAACAATTCTATAATTTGTGTGGAACCACGAAAGACTCCAAACAGCCAAAGCAATCTGGAGAAAGAAGAACAACGCTGAAGGCATCACATTCCCTGATTTCAAACTCTATTATAAAGCTATGGTAAATATATAGTATGGCATTTGCATAAAAACAGATAATTTGATCAGTGGAACAGAGTAGAGTTC
Source organism: Pteropus alecto (assembly GCF_000325575.1). Classification (NCBI taxonomy): domain Eukaryota; kingdom Metazoa; phylum Chordata; class Mammalia; order Chiroptera; family Pteropodidae; genus Pteropus; species Pteropus alecto. The sequence continues at coordinate 20,586,005 of NW_006442484.1, forward strand.
ACATTAAATCCATGCACAAATAGTCATTTAATTTACTATGAAGGAGCCAAAAATATACAATGGGGGAAGAACAGCCTCTTCAATAAACGATATTGGGAAAACTGGACAGCCACATGCCAAAGCGTGAACTGGATCACTATCTTACACCACACAAAAGATTAACTCAAAATAGATTAAACACTAAACATAAAACCTGAAGCTATAAAACTCTTAGAAGAAAACATAGACAGTAAACTCTTTGACGTGTGTCTTGACAATAATTGTTTTAACCTGAAAGCAAAAGCCACAAAAGCAAATATAAACAAATGGGACTACATCAAACTAAAAAAGCTTCTGCATAGCAAATGAAACCAGCAATAGCATTTTAAAAAGCAACCTACCGAATGGGAGAAAGCATTTGTAAATCATATATCTAATAAGGATTCAATATCCAAAGTATATTTAAGAACTCATACAACTCAATAGCAAAACAAAACAATGCAAAACACCCAAACAATTTGATTTAAAAATGGGCAGAGGATCTAACGAGCTATTCTCAAAAAAAGACATACAGATGGCCAACAGGTACATGAAAAGATGTTCCACATCATTAGTCATCAAGGAAATGCAAATCAAAACCAAGATAAGATGTCACCTCATACTTCTTAAAATGGCTGTTATTAAAAAGATAAGAAATAAGCATTGGCAAAGATGTGAAGAAAAGGAAACCCTTGTGCATAGTTGGTGGTAATGTAAATTGATGCAGCTACTATGAAAAACAACATGGAGTTTTCTCAAAAAATCAAAAATAGAACTTCTATATAATCCAGCAATTCCACTCTTGGATATTTATCAGATGAAAATGCAAATATTAACTTGAAAAGATATGTGCACCTCTGTGTTCTTTGCAACAGTGTTTACAATAGGCAAGATATAAAAGCAAACTTAAGTGCTAACTATTCGTCAATGAATGAATGTAGAAGAAGACGTAGTATACATATATATCAGAGAAATGAATACCTAGATAATGCAAAAACCTGTATAAATATTCATAACAACTTTAATCATAAGTGATAAAAAATGAAAACAACTAAAATTTCTTTCAATGAATGAATGGTTAAACAAACAGTGGTATAGACATACCATAAAATATTGCTCTTAAATATAAAGAAAGAAACTATTAATACAGCTACTTAGTTGAACCAATATCAAATAGCTAGAAAGTAGGAGAGTTGAAGTCCAAATCTGGCAGTCTGTCTCTAGAGCTCACATATTTCTAAATGGTTGATTTTTTTTTTTAATTTAATGACATATGATAATTATATGAAATTCAAATTTTATTGCCAACTTTTTTATTCATTTAGGTATTATCTATGGCTTTTTTCATGCTATTAGGTCAGAATTGTGTGGTTGTGATAGACCTTATAATCCACAAAGTCTAAAATATTTACTCTTTGTTCTTTGACAGAAAATGTTTACTGGCCCTACGTTAAAACATTAGTATGTTGAGATGTTGTCAATAACACTCTTATGCCACCAATCTTCAATTCAGTTGTGTGCCATGAATTTATTGTAAACTTTAAATGTATAGGAACTGTTTTATCTACCTTTAATTTTTCAGATATATTATCCCATTAACACCAGACAATCACATAACGAAGTTTATTTTGAAAAACTATAAGATTATTTTTTTCTTAACCTTATTTCTTTAGTTGCTTCCTAAATTCTATTTTGGGATATTGAAACAACTTTTCTGAAATTATATTACAAAAAGTTAACATTAGGTGTCAGTATTTAACATATTATTTAATAAGTGTGTGTCAATGAAGAAAACGTAGTGGATTATTACAGACAGCCTTTTCACTGGAACATTTCACCCTTGGTTATAGTGTTGACTCTACTGTTCTTTTTTTGTTTTCTTTGTGGGGCACGGTGGGGGGTTGTATTATTGAAATGTTCTTTATGATACCTACAAAGCACATTTTTAAAACTCTTCATTTTTTTAGTTATCTGGTTCTATACTTTTGTCATATGTTTGAGAATAGGAATATACATTGACATAGTACTAACAAGTGTCTTTTAAATCTCCTCTATAATGATCTGAATGAAGTTTCAGACAATAAACAAACAAACAAAACTTTAGTGGCAGGGTGGTTTTAAGGGAGAAATATCAGGAAGGCATTATAGGGAAATGGAAAAGATATTGAGTTTGAATTCCTACTTGTGATATGCAGCAATTTCCTTATTTATCATTTATAACATATTGAAGGTTATTCCTTAACCTTCTAATTTATAACATTATGGGTGAAATGAGTACTCATTTAGTTTCTACTCTGCAGAGTTTCTGTGAGGATTAAATATCCTAACATTTTTTTCATAAGCCACTTGTCTAAGTAACCAGTTCAATGGATAACTCACAAATGTTAGCACTTTCTCTCCACCATCTTTGATATTTCTTTCATCTTTAAAATTATTTTGAATAAAATTATTTTGAATTAATATGAAAAAGATCTAGCACATGGCTTTCAAGAAATAGAAAATTTTATCTCTATTTAATCATAACTTCGTGCGTGCGTGTGTGTGTCTTGAGTATGTTTCACAGGCCTTTTATTTGTTCATATCACTAAGCTTGAAATAATTTCCCAAAGAATCACTCTCTCAAGGGGACGCTGACTACCATGGAAGAAGTCTCTCTACCTTCAGAGTGCCATGCTGGAGAAAGCATGCAGGCACTCCAACCAGCAGACCCAGTTGAACCCAGTCATCTCCTGATTCCCACTAAAGTGGCAGATATGTGAATAAAGAAATCTTGGCCCCTCCAGACCAATTCAATTGCCAGCTGAATACAGTTGATTTCAAATAGAGCAGAAGAATCACTAAGCTAAGCCCTACTCAAATTCTGAACCCAAAATTCATGAAATGTATTGATTGTAGCCTCTAAGTGTTGGGGTAATTTTTTAAACAGCAAGAAATAATCAGAACAACTGGGACAATACCCAATGCTGCGAACAGAGAAAATGGAGAAAATAACAGAAACCTTAAATTTCCATTTAACTTATAACTTAGTGATAAGGTAAAAGAGTAAGAATTGAAACATTACTACTCAATTAAGCAAAAAATAACCTCTTTGCCCCCACTCCTGATAAATCTGTTGTTCTGAAGCCTTGTGAAATAATTGGGACTAGGGTAGGGATGGGACCCAAACTTGCTAAATATAGATATTCTTAATTCATTTGATGGCAAAATCTGATCTGGCTTAAATTCATTTGATGTGAATTTGCACATTGCTTTTATTTATTACACTTAGCAAGCTTATCCAAATATTATTTATAAAGGTAGAAAACTAGAATCAACTTAAATTCAAAACTATAAAGGACAGGTTTATTATGTCATCATTAGAAATTTTGCTTTAGGATTTTTAAATGTTTTTAAATGCACTATACCCAATATTATAAATAGATGTTGGAACAGAGAAAACACAATTTCTACCCCAAAATGACAAAAACCAGAAATATACATTAATATTAAATCTAAGTGAGAATGAGCTAAATAGAGACATATTTACCAGGTTTTATGAAAGCGAAGAGATAGGAGAGTTTTAATCCCAACTAAGATGAAGCCGTCCTCTTTCTTTTCAGTTGCTTGAAATTCCCAATTTAATAGATTTTTCCTTAAGAGAAGGCGTGGCTGAGTCAGAGAGGAAGCGGTATCACCTAAGTTCAGTGGCATTGCTGCATATAGCAGGTTTCACTTCAAAAAATCAACTAAACATGCACAATCAAAAAAGATTAAAAAAAATAAAAACAGCCTAAATTATGTGGGCAACTGATGCAGCCCTCCATTCTACTAAATGAGCTGAGGACCAGGTGGAATTTGACAAGGTTGTCACAAATTTCTCACTACTTCCCAGGTACCTTTCAAGACACTAGTATGACCCACACCAAATGAGATTCTAGGGTTTTAAAGCTGAAGTCTGTTTTTTAATAACATAATTTTCCAAAATACAAGCTAGAGTCTTTAGTGTGGTATTAACCAAAGCATCCTGGTTTTCTAATAATGGAGGAATAACTATTTATACTGGACTTATTTAAAGAATATGGGTTCCAATATGACACCTCCTTTGTAGATTTTTGGTTTGCTTAGGTATCACTGGGACCTTAAATTCTACATCCCTATATCTTAAGATGTAGAAACTCGGGACTAATGCAGTTGAGCTCTAGAACCCTTAAATTCTCACTCTCTCAGTGTAACTTTTCCCTCTCTCTTCCACACTGTGCTACACAAGCCCTCTCTTGGGATAACAAGTAGGAATTATTAATGATTCTGTTAGCTGCTAAAGTGTCTTCATAAACCTGCTTTTCTCTTGTCAGAATACAGAATAGTACCTCAAATGATTCTCTGGCTTTAATCACTACACACTTATTTTAAATATGGGAGACTCAGCATTGAAAACAAGATCTATTCACTGATATGTAGTAAACACATGAGCAACTTTTTCCTTTACTAACCTCGATCCCAGGCAGGAAGGGATGGTCTCACCTGTGGGAGAGCTGGCTTTCTTCTCTTCCCGCAACTGTTTCCGCTGCTCTCACACTAACTTTCAGGAGAAGAAAATAATAATCTAAACATTATGTCATCTAAAATATTTTATCTTAACCTAGGCCCATCTCCTGCAACCTACAGAGAAGGGGAGATATTTTATGGGTACCAGTACCTACTCGACCTTAAATTCTCTAAGTCAAAACCCTCCTCAGCCCTGAGGGACCCACTGGTCAGTTTTTTTCTGCTATTCCAGCAAGTTTTGAAACAAATGTATAGGCAGGAAATCAGGGGAAACAGAGTAACCTTACTCTACCCACAAACTTTCATCTAATCTATATTAATAGATTATTAATTAATATTGAGTAATATTTATAATACAAAACATTTTTTTTCATTATTTAGCACCTTTAGGTTACATGTTTGCCTGTGTGTCTAGACATAACCCTTTCTACTAACTGGAGAATCAGGTTTCGTCACATATTTTAATAATCTGCCAGCATCAGAAATGTGGAAGAGTCTTCTCACATCTTTCATAAGCAGCCAGCCAAGGATAAACAAATGATTATCTAATGACAAACACTGCTGTTCTCCAACCTCTGGGACATTGCTTACATGAGAACTAACTTTTATTCCCCAAATTGTTGCTCCTTCTTCCAAGATGCTTTAGGTTTCTGTTACTATAATTCACCACATCCTTAATGAGTCTTTGTTTTCTTCAAGTTCTTCCCTAGGTTGATGTACTAGTTTTCTATTGCTGCTGTAACAAATTACTACAAATTTAGTGCCTTAAAACAACTTATAGTTCTATACATCAGAAATCCAACACAGGTCTCACCGTATTAATATCAAGATGTTGGCAAGGCTGCATTCCTTTCTCCAGAATATATTTCCTTACCTCTTGTAGTTTCGAGAGGCTGCACATAGGTTTTGGCTCATGACCCTTTCTCCCATCTTCAAAGCTAGAATTATTGCATCCAGAGTCTGTTCATTGCTCTGGAGACTCTGGCCAAAGCTAGGAAAAGCTCTCATCTTTTAAAGAGTCATGTGATCGGGCTCAAGTGAATAATCCAGTGTCATTTTCCCATGTCTAGGTTCTTAACCTCAGTCACACTTGCAAGGTAATTTTGCCACGTAATAGTAATTATACAAAAAAATATAGTTTCAGGGGCATAGGGCATAGACACCTTTGGGATTCATTAGATCACCTACCATAGTTGATTTTTGACCATTTCCCCTTGTCTCCTCTTACTTTTACTTTGCTGCCATGTAGAATTGCTATTCCCTTTTTACCCTGTAACACTTTTCCTTCATCTTCTACTAGCTGTCAATAACCAAAGACAGATTTTTCTCTGGAAGATAGGCTTTCGGATGATTCTTTTATGTTCTCTTTGAAGTTCATAGCTGCAGGAAGCAGACTCAATGAAAATTTGTGTGTCAGAGGTTTATTGGGAAATGCTCTTGAGATCAACATGTGTCTGCATGGAGAGGATGGTGAAGGAAGCAGGACTGTACTGATGGAAGGAGATGAACTTTAATATAGGTCACAAAAAAGTTCTCAGCCACTCTTACAGGGAGTTCCTGTTGAGACAGTCCAGAATTGCCCTCCAGTTGAGTTTCTTTGTATGGGCCTGCAATGTCCTCTCCATAAATGCAAGATGTGGGTTGGGGTGGTGTGCAGGCATAACCTCAGGATAAACACAGAAATTCACTGAAAGAGGTCAGTCCCCAACACTCCCAGCAATAAATGCTTTGAGAAATGAGTATTTTAGGAGTGAAGGGTAAGAAATGGGCATCAAAGTCAGAGAACAAAAACAAAAGACTGAAATCAGAAAAACAAAATCAAAGATTTAGGATCAAATTGTGATGGGGACAATAATTTCTATACTGATCATTTCTACTTGCTGTGAGTTGTACATCCAGGTCTATGTGAGATGTCAGGCTTAGCTAACAAGAAAGGAACAGAGGTAATTATTTTATTACCGCTACTTTAACATGGATTCCCCTTTTCCCTGAATGGTTTCTCATCTTTAATCTAATGAGCTTGGGTGCATGTGTCTATGCATGAATTTTATTACAAGCCATATCAAATTCATGTTTAATGTAGAAATGCTATAAAATATAAACTAACCATGACATATATTTATATACATATGTAGTATATACAAATACACACACAAAAATACACACTCATATTCAGAAATATGTGAAAACAGCTAATCTTGCTTGATAAATGTATGTGGTTTTGTGGGGTGGGGAGTATCCTTGAAGGTGATTTTGGGGTAACTAAAAGTCTAATCTTAAGTTGCTTTTGTTACCAAAAAAAAAAGTGAAAAACCCAGTTCTTTTTTAACTATTAGAATCAGCTCACAAAATTTATTTTTTATGTATGTTTATAAAATTTAATAAATTTAATAATTAAAAAGAGTTACAAAGAAAAAATTATCCCCAAACTAGTCTGGGAAGACCTTTTAATTCATAATAGCCTTCTAGGAAGAAAATAGCATTCTTGATAAACTGCTTAAGAGATTTGCAGATAGACTTTTAATGGTATTAAGACCCACTCAGCTGAATGATATTTATGAGTTCAATGATCTTCATCAGACTGATTTTTTTCCTTTTAGCATATGGTCTAAAAAAGATTTTACCACTCTTCCGTATGTGCATGCACATGCGCATGAAAGAGAGAAAGAGAGACAGACAGACAGAGGCAGAGACAGAGAAAGACAGAGAGACAGAGACAGACAGAAAGACAGAAAGAGAGAAAATTGAAGTTGTCCAAATTAAGATTTCTAACAATTTGGAAATAAAATTGAATTAGTGCATATCACTAAATTTTCTTGGAAAAAAAAAATCCTTTCAAATAGGAAGTATTTTATCGGTATTTAGAAACATAAGATTCTCTAAACATTTTAAAGTATAGTTGTGAATTTCATACTTGGTTGTCATTTATTATATTTTTACTTTGTTCAAAAATTTTTCAAAGTACTTCTGTAATTCTTATAAGTTTACTAAATTAAATTTAAAAATAGAATAAGCCTATACTATAAACTTATTGAGATTTCAAGTTAATATCTCAAGTTGAAATCAATTTCATAATTGCATATTTTAAACTAGTTATAGGCCTGACTTATTATTCTAATATGCTAAAGTCCCCTAAATATTTCAGATATTTAAAATACCATCTATGCATAGTTTGCTTACAATGACAAAATAATAATAATAATAATAATAATAATAATAATAATATCATGCATGTGATTCTCTTAAACATCTTAATACTTAGTTTTAAATCTTCCCAGTTTAAAAAAAATGCTACGCATCATGAACCAATTATCATGCCCAACACAGTTTGGGGGATTACCTTCTCATGAAATTTTTGGAATTGCCTTTTTATTTTTCTGATTCTTAGAGACCACACAATATCGACCAAGAAACAATGGATTCTTATCTGGAATTCTGATGCATATATGATGTGTATTTGTATGATCCAACAGAGACTTCTTAACTTAAAATGAGTGGACATTTGGAAGTTTTCTTAAACTTGAGTCACATCATTACTAAATTTTTAAATGAAACAAGTCTGTAATCCTCACTGAAGAAATAAATTTGATTAGATTTTCATTTTTTATTTATGGAAATATGTTTTCATAGTAGGTCTAAAGACCCATGAGTTTGTAGGAATTTTTACGTTATCTTAGTATCATATAACTGTAGCAGATATGAAAATGATATCAAAATAATTTTTATATATCTCTTGGCTCTGTCTTATTATTCAGTCATAAATTTCAAGGTCATTTTGTGAACATTATCCTTTCTCCTAAGCTCTTAAATTCCTTGCTTTCCTTATCTGAAAATAATGCCATAAAACCTTATTTTGCTCACTACAAAATAAGAATAATAATATCCAACTAACAGGTTTGTTGTGAACACTAAATTAGATGATATTTGTAAAATTTCTTTGCAATGAAATTACTGTTTCTCTTTTTCACCACAACTACTAACTACCCTTTGTTGAATTTTCGTTATAGGTCAGATACCACAGTAGGGACTTTATTACCCATTTAAACTTCTAAAAAATGTTGGGTGATGGATAATAGCAACCTTCAATTCAAAACCAGGGCTTTGAGCCTCTAAGTTATTAATTAGTTATCATCTATTACTAGGTTATGCCAATAGTTAGTTTGCTAATACTGGTGGAACCAGTTAAAGCATATCTAATGGACTATGAGAGTAGCACTTATAACCTCTATTCTATGTGAGCACTGGCTTCAGAGAGATTGCCTAAGTGTTGTAGGCAACCAGAAATGGGGTAATCAGTATAGACTGGACCATTCAGATCTCGTTATAAAGGAGGGCCACTGTTTCTTTCACCATCTTTTTTCTTTGACCTCCGCAAACAATTTCTTGTAGCTGTTTTACTGTTTGGTCTTTGCACGGCTTATAGTATAGAGTATATAATAAGCTGTTCCAAGACAGGGAATATGTTTTACGTTGTTTGGAGTTCCTTGGTGACATGCAGCATTACTCCATACACGTGGTAGGTGCTACAAAAGTATCTGTTGAATAAATGGGGCAAACAGTAAAAAAGGGGGAGACACATTTATGTTATTTAGTATTCAAAGCAGAAGAGATATTTTTTTGGGGGAAAATAAACCTATTAAAATGTTTTTTTTTTGTTTGTTTGTTTTTTTTAGTTCTGCTATATCCTAAACTTTAGTTAATACAATAGGCATTTACATATACTTTATTTCATTCAAGCCTTTCAATAACCTGCCAAGATAGGTTGCATTTTCCACTATCTATTATTATTGTGGTACTTGTGAGGACAGTAAAGAAGTTAAGGAAACTGTCAAAGGATAAAAATCAAGTAAATGTCAGGACCAGACTTTTCAGTCTTTCTCTTGATCATAAAGTGAATACTGAAAGCTGTTTATTGTCAAAAGTATTTTCTACCAAGATGCTGAGCATTCTTAGTAGGACGCTTTTTAAAAAGTTTCTCTATTCCTTTACTAAATTGACTTAAACATAATACCCCTAATTCTGGGCCAGTCATTTGAGAAAATGTAAAATATGTCAAATTCATTTCAATGACCTCCCACCCCACTTTTAACACACCTTTTACTCTCCAAGCAAATATGGGCTTTTTAATACACAATGGGCCCTAGAATTTTCCTGTGATACCTTTACCATCCTCCTTAAACAAGTCTCCAGGGAAACTTTATTGACATCTCAATGTCGACATGGTTGAAATTAAACTCACTGTATTCCTAACTACCCTAAATAAATCTTGTTCCTGATCTTTCTCTTTCAGTCTCTATGTCATTTAATAATCTTGCCATTTATTCATTTGCCCAAGCCAGATAATCGTTTATTGACTGTCCCCTCCTCTCAAGCTCCCACATATAATCAGTGACCAAATTTTATTGACACGTGTTCCTTCTACCCTAAGAATTGGTTCATTTTTTTTTTCCCATTTCTATTATCAGGATCATGATTCAGTCAATATCATTTTATTGCCTTGGATTAATGAAAAAAGGACGTCTTATAAATACTTCTCTGTTTGGGGTTATAGTCTACCTACACTTTGAGTTCTTTGCATTACAGTTAAAAATATTTTCTAACAGGCAAATATGTTCTGGTTACCCCTTTTTTAAACTCCCTCTTTCCAGGAATTGGGGGGCGGAATACATATCTGTCTCTGTTACCCTTTCAAGCCTCATGTTTTACTATTCACCTGCTCCTCCAAACAGCTCTTTGACCAGAATTCACCAAGTTTTCTCTTGCTTTGTGGTATTTGCCATTCTCTGCTTAGAAGACATTTCTCACTCCTTGTCCCTAGCTACATTCTATTCTTCCTTCAAATCTCAGCTAAGTCTTAACTTGCTAACGAAATCCTTGCTATTGGGTATTATCATCCTTCCCTCCCACAGCAGAGTTACATGAGCTATCTAAATATTCTCACAGCAAAATTTGAATACTCCTTTATGGTTCTCTTATAGTTTTGTACTTTTTTGATTTATCCTTAACTATTGAATTGATCTACATATAGTAAGCACTGAACAGAGATCTAAAACGGTAGGTATTCATAGTACACTTGTTTATTTGAAATATTAAATTTAAGCATCATATTTATTATAAATTTAATGTAAGAAAATTTAGATAACTAATACACAAATTTTTAATAGATCCTTTCTGTGTCAGAAAACATATATGTAAAGCAAAAAATAAAAGGATAACAAATCATACTAGTTAAAAGTAGGACATTATGCTTATTTGAGTTTGACAAGCATGTACATTTCAAATTAATGTTGAAATTTTTTTAATAAAAGTGTGTTGAATTAATGGAAGAATAGTTGAAGTAAAACATTTTTGTAAAATTCTTATATGACATAGTGCTGTATGTTTTGCTTTTCCTCGTTTTCTACCTCTTTTTAGAACACATTCTACTGGATGACATTTTGGGTCAATTCAATTAATTTAAACAAGTGGAATAATGAAATTTAGATTTATAAAAAGGAAATACTAAAGTTAAAGATAACAGAGAAAGAGTTATAAAATAGTGAAGTTGGTTCAGTGAGGGAATGTAAAATGTTAAATTCAGAATAAAACAAAATAAAAAAAGTTTATTTGCTTGATATTGTGGCATGCATCTTTTACTGCATTTAACTAATCTTTTCTAAAAAAAAAAAAGTCACATAGGTTTGATACGGGACATCACCTGTAAAATTCTTAATCTTTTAGCAGGAAATGATATGGGACATCTCTTGCAGAGTTCTTAATTTTTTGGTAAACCTAGTTAAGTTTTCTTCCCTCTTTTCTTTGGGAAAAAGGCTCTCTCCCCCACATCCAGATAGTGCCCCTGAAACTAGTAACTCAGGTCCTCTTGCCTTTGATAAGGATCATGGGACCATCATGCAGGAATGGCCCTAGGCCAGTCAGGGTCCTTAGAGTCTAAGAGGGAAGGGGACTTTGGGCTAAAGGTTTTTTATTCTTTAAGAAATGTATTAACCAAGTCTGTTTTCCTTTACTTGCTTAGTAGGCAGATCAATAATAGAAATTAATAGATATATGATTTAAATAACAAGTTTATATCTTCTTCTCCTTGTCTAGGGCCTGAGGTAGCACTTCAACAGGAAACCCAAGACCCCACCCTGACTGAGGCAGAAAAGGAAAGAGCTCCATGAAACCCCTGTAGGCAGGGAAGAGGACCCTTCTCAGCAGCAGATAGGAAGAAGAGATCTCCCACCTCTCAACATCAATATTAATAATAAGGGAGTTCATTGCTCTTAGAAAAGAGTTAGGCAGGAAAATTAGATAGGGGTTTTCGGATCTGCCTACAAAGACACTGAGGTCATCCTATTCTAGGACGGGTCGCCTCAGCCCATCCACAATTAAGCAAGCCAGAGGCATTTTGGGGCTAAAAGTAACTCATACCAGGAAACAAGTAGGCAGAAAATTGGGTACCAGTTTTAGCTAGTCACTTGCATTTGCACAACGAAGACCTCAACAACATTCAACTCACCTGAGCCTCTTTATACCATCATTATAATATGATGCATATGACCGGAAGTTCATTAATATCATTATAACAGACTGAATTCTGGGAATAAACATGTGCAGAAAGCAAACAATAAATCACTGAGTCCTGTCAATCTTAATTGTCAATCAAGGATGCCCACCTCTCTAAGAAAAGTAACCACCCACAGCAAATAGGGATAAAAACCCCAAAGACTTTGTCACCAGGCCTTTTGAGCCATGCTTCTCCTGTTCAGGCCCACTTTCCCTTCTAATAAAGCTTTTCTTCTCTACTGTATTTTGGTGTCTTGCTTAATTCTTTGTTTGAGACATCAAGAACCTGGACAACTGCCAGGAGAGGATCCCCACTCTCCGGTAACATCATCATTGAGTTTTATACTGAGTAGGTGTGATATGTTGTTAAAACATTAATATTCTACAAGATTTCTGGTGGGTAACATAGTTTTAGGCACTAGTTTGATCAGTTAAGTAATAGATAGGGTTTTGTGAAGTTTTGTGGGGGCGGGGATTTTGTTTTGTTTTGTTTTTATCATGCACCAAACTTTCACTCACTATTGGTGACACATTTTATTTACATACCCTGAAACCTCTACAAATGACTTGGTTATAGATCAGTAATTCATGCTTTTTTATTCTTCAGTTTTATTACCTAAACTTACTCTTCTAAGCATCGTTTTATGTTTCTAGTTAAATATAAGTGAAAATTGATTGGAGTATTTCTCAATGGAATTCTATCTTTATTTCATCATAATTGCTTCATATTTGAATAATGACAGATGAACTGCCTCATTCAATTGCAGTTTTAAGGCTTTGAAGTCACAATAACAGTACAGGATTTAAATCCTCAAGCCATTATATTAGCAGAAAAGACATTGAGGAAAATGAAAACTTATGGTGCTATAATTTCCAGTAGGGGAAAACAGACTCCAATGGTAAAAACATATTATTTCTAATGAAATTTCTAACCCAAGACATTATGACATAAGAGTGAACTGGACAGTTACATTGTGGTCCTACCTTCCTAAATTACTTCTTGAACAATATTTGATAACTATTGAGCCAAAATTCACATAGCAAGTAAATGACACTGTAATTACTTTGCTTCAGGATGAAGCATTATCTCAGTGGCATTTATAAGTCTATTCAGCAACAATTCAGGATTTCACCAACGGAGAGTTCATCAGATCTCTGTCTTTTTTCTTTGGCATTTACATGAAGAACTTAGTACTTGCTAATACTCTGAGGTATGCATTTCAAAGTTTTCTTTGTCTTTGTATTCAGTTTTAAGTAATGAATCAAACAACATGCAAAAAGCTAAAAGTAAAATACAGATCCTGCATTTAAAATCTAATTAAATATGGCTAATTTATCTTGCAGTAGCTGATTTATACATACAACACTTTTCTTTCTTGATTAAGACGCAACGTTTCTACCAGTGTGGCATCAAAGGATTTTTAGACCTCAGTATACAGTGGCATGAGATGTAAACAGGATAAATGAGAAAATGAAACACATGCTTAGCATAATTCATAACACATAAAATAACATAAGAAGGAATATTTATAAAGGACTACAGTGAAAACATGAACATGAAAATGACTCCCTTTTAAATTACAGAAAAACCTCTTCTTAATGGAGATTTTCTTTAGCTATTTACAAAAGCAAGTTGATACTTCTATTAAGTGAATGCTTTTCTTTAAGAATAAAATTATAAGTAATAAAATTATGTTATAAAAAGTCTATTTTGTGCTAACACTAAATTTTGTGACATTAGAAAACTCAGTATATATCAGTTTCTAGTCAAAGAGAAAGATCATTAGATATTTCTGATATAAAAGATCATGACACACTATGGACTGTGCGCCTCGGAGTCCAGCAAAATACATAATATTTCTCTGATTGCATAGATGTGTTCAATACTAATGGAGTTTGTTTAAACTCTTGCTTGTTTACATTTAATGTTATGTAACTACTCAGATGTTTTATGTCATTTGGGCTCTAGGGGAGAAGTGAGATTGAGTACTCAAGTTTCTCTGTGTGTCACAGACCGCAAAAGAGATCACGATGTCTTTTGGATCTTGGGAATGAGACTAAAATTTGAGAAAACATTTTATAACATACCATGACAAAACCCATATACATATAACCTTAATTGACTATTAGTTAATTTCCAAAAATATTATTATGTTTCATTTTAGCCTTTCCATTCTGTCTTTCTTCAATAGTTTTAGGTTCCTGCCTGAGCTGAGAAGAACTTCATTTGGTACATTTTATCTTTGAATTGAATGTGGCCACGTTTCATCAAATTTATTAATTCTAAACATGTGTCTCAATTTATTGTGATTCAAACCTCCATTTGCTAACTTCTCTCTTTTGAGCTTCTTTCTTTAGAAAAGATCAGGCACTTAGTAGTAAAAGTTTACAGCAATTGTTGAGATCTAAACTGGCAAGAAAGAAGATGAAGAAGAACTGTACAGAAATAAATTAAAGGTCATTTATCTTTCTGTGCCCAAATTCACAAGATGGCATCTGATATCACAGATCTAGAAAAATATTTTTGTAAAAAAAACTATTCCCATGACATATTCACATTGGACTTTCTGAACCCAGTTCTTAAGTTCTGGAGACTTTCTACCCTGTCTTTCAACTGTGGTGCATAAGTCTTTCTATTTCCAAAATCCTCCACTGAAATACCTCTTTGATCTCACTGCTCCATCATCAAAATAATAATCCTTTCCTCCAATCTGTCCTCCATTTGCAGGGCCCAGGGCAGAAGTACAAATAGAGACCTGCATATCACATTATTAAATATTTAAAAGTTATAAAACAAATTATTCATAAACTGTTAAATAATATCTAGTTCTATTTTCCTATCTTGGCATATATTCCTTTATAATGACTTGGGAAACCAGATCCAAAGTTTGAATTCTTGTGCTCCTCAGAGTCTACCTGGAAATGAAGGTATAGGAGAGCCAACCTCTTGCTCTTGATCTTTGGTTTGAGCTCTTTTCTATTTTCCCACCCTCAGCTCCACCCCACAGCTGAAGGGACCTCATTGGCATTCATGGTCAGCTTCGTCCAATCCTCTCCCCAAAACAGCTCTTTCTTAGCCATGTTTGGGGCCTTGTGGTGCACACATCTGGCAGTGTGGCCAACTCTTGAATAGATGAAGCAGGAAAGAGGCTTGAATAAGATCTGGAAGGAGGCTCAGGTCTTTTTTGGGCAGAAAATTTCCAAATCTTAGTATTTGTAGATAGTGGAGTAGTATCTAAAGGGCCAGAGACACGACTCCACCCAGGCACACATTCCTGGTCCTGTGGACTCCTCACTCATGGGGAGGAGCACTACTGGAAGAAAATCAGAGAAAGAACCTCTAAAATGTGGCTCTCATCTCCAGGTAGAGACTTCTCTAGTCTTAGCTGCAGGTTGGAGAAGAAGAAACCTAAGATATCACTCATATTAACATCTGAAATGTCAATGGTAATAATCTTTCTGCAGGGTTTGTAAGGGCTCTCTATTTCTGAAATAAATGAGACTACCAACTTTGCATTTTAGAAATCAATTTGTAATGTCATTGTTTGAAACTTAGAATCCTGTTGTCAAATGGGGCAGCAAAAACTTGCTTACTTTATAACATACTTGATATACTGTTGAAAAGGAAATGAGAGACCACACTTATCTTGCAACATTAGTTAATTAAATTACATATAAACACATAAAGGGAAAATAAACCCAGAAGTCTTTCAATTTCCTGTAATTCTTCATAAAATTTCAAGTCTCTGAGTAATAAACTGTTCGTCACGACTATATCCTGAGACCATTCAGATCACAGAGTCTCCTTAACTCAAGGAACATTATAATTCAAAAAAGAACTTAAAGAATAAGGAGTTGGCCTTATATTGTTCTGGTAGTTTGAACCTGGAGTATTGCCTTTGGGTATGGCTGGCACTTAGCCAGTATAGGTGCAAGGCTGTATCTGCTATTTATGGGCAATATCTACTAATATCAATGATCAATAATCAATAGTTAATGTCTATGCCTTACCTCTATTTAAATATTTTAAAAATCATCCTTGCTCTCTGGATCTGTTCATTGTCCTTGGGGAAAATGAAACCTAAAACATAATCTTAAACAACTACAGAGTAATTGAGGTTTTTTCAATCTACCATAACTATACAGAAAATCTCCAAAATGCTGCCCATCTATATTTAAGCCAAAGCAAATAAGTGCCATGAGGCGGCACCAAACCACAGATGAGACCAACATGGATTTGGATCTTGTTGGTAGATGCGTCTCACAGAACTTCCAGCTTGCTGGACAACAGCAGAGCCCCTGCCCTTTCATTAACCTCAGAATAATACAATCCTGATTTTTACATGATATATTAATGTTTGGATCTCATTTATCTTGACTTAGAGAGATTTTGCTCTACAAATAAATAAAACAAGAAGGAGAGAAGTTGGAGACAGCAATCCATTAGTAAAGCCCAACAGAAAATTCTGCATAAAAAAGACATCACAAGTTTGAGTTTGGATGGCAGAATGTCTAACGACTGACTGTAAAGGATACCTGTATGTAATTCTAGAAACTAGAGAAGTACTCAATTCCGTTGGAACTAGCTATGGAAACTGCAGAAGGTGGGCATGGAAAGGGAGGGCAGAGCCTCTGAGGCAAAGCAGACAGCTAGAATAAAATCTTCCAAAAGAAAAGAACATAGCAATTTAAGAACCTGGAAGAAGATCAGTGGGGATAGAATAATGCACAAAGTAGAATGTGCCTAACGTGTCATAAATAGTCAAGAAATATTTGTTGATAGATGTTATATCTACTGTGAAATAATTCTATCAGTATAATTCATCAATGATAATTAGTACTAAACTGAAATCTAAAAAATGACATGCTAAAATAACTCAATTTTAAAACTTTAATCTGTAACTTATGGTCTACTGACCACATTCTCCTTATTATGAACTAAAATGTATTAACTAGATAACAGCAAAAGGGCTCATCGATAACAATGATAGTCTTAAACTTGAACCATTCTTCAGAATTCAATTCAGCTTCTGAATAATGTTAATAGTAATTCATTTGTTCGAGTGTTCACAAAACTCATCAGATACTATAAAAGAAATGAAAGGCAGTTGAGTAACATAAATAGTCAAGTTAATCTTCAACATTTTCTTTGCTCTATGGATGGTCATGCCCCATCAGATATTAAAAGGGTTTTAGTAAAGTGTGTTAAAGAAGGCGGGGGAACTTTCTTGAGATGTCAAAGAGAAACCCCTTTCATTTCAAAAGGATCTACTTATATTTGATCAGGACACATATAGAGTAACTTTTTCTAAATATCTGTATATTTTAACTTCAAATTTAATATTTGAAGTTAAAAATGAATAACATCTTTCATACAAAACAAAGTTATACCTAACCTGTCATTTTAGTGAATAATTTTACTTATAGTTTTTAAAATATCTTAATATTTTTATTTTACCCAAAACGTATATGAACTTGAAGAGAAAAATATTTATAACTACATCTTTATTTTGGAAGAAGTAAATGAATCTGCTCAATAGTTTCCATAGTCGAACGGTTATAACTAAATTCTTCATCTTCTGAGTATTACTGAAATAGTTTATTTCATAGTATCTATAGATTATTTTTGAATGTGCAAAGAAAATTATAGCTCAAGCATTATAATGAGTATTACTATATTGAATCCATCAGACTATGCTGAGTTGGAATTGCATGTCCTAGGATTTTTTTTAATAAAGATTTTCTGTACCCATGCCAAGAAGCTCTGATTCAGTAGGTCACTGGATGGACACAGAGATTATTATTTCAAAAAAATTCCTAATCATTGTGGTGCAGGAATTTTGACCAGATTTGGAGAAAAAAATAAGCAAACATTTAAATAAGCACTGCACTCAACTTTCTAGTTAGCCAGCAAAGGTTTTCCAAAGAGTTAACAGTACGAAAAAGACAGTACTGTTTCCCAAAAGCTACAGCATAAGTTTTGTTCATTGTGTGGAAAGATAAATATATGTTTTTGGTTTTAATAACCAAGCATATCTTGAGTGAAAATGTAACCTAGATAAAGAGTCATTTTAGGATTTTTTTTTAAAACTGGGAACTTCCCCTCCCCCTTTAGCTGTCTGCAGAAATAGATTATTTCTCCTAATTTCCTGATTTAGTTATAGTCATAGTGTACATAAAAACAGATTTGATTTTCTTGGAATCAAACATGAAATGAAAGCCAAGGCCTTATCACTGAAACAAGACAGCAGTTTTGCAGAGCTGTGTACATCCTTTGAACTCAGATGACATTGTCTCAGAGGAAAAGATGTTTGATGAGTTTTTTACACTTTAAAGCTTTTGCTAAGGAAAATGAGCTGGGGATCTCTTTTGGTAGAATTGAAGGGGGGGTGGATCATTTCGTCTTCAAAAGATGAGGGAAAAAGTGTCATTTTCTATTTCCCTTAAGTACCATTCTTTCAAATACTTGTGTGACAAGAGGTTCAACAGGCTTAGATTTGGGGTTTTATTTTTCCAGAAACGCATGGAGGACTTAAATGGCCCTGCACTTCAAAAAGAAGAGAGAAAGGAAAAAAAAAAAAAATCTCCTAGAAAGAAGAAAATGGTGCAGCAAACTTTTAAAAAGTATATTTCATAAAATTGTTTCAATTAATACATCTTTCAATTTTAAAGGAAATTAACAATTGAAACTCAAAGCTGAATTAACTAACATTATACACATGTAATTCAAGTTGCCAATGTAAAACAGAGTGAGAGGTGCTCCTAGAGATACAAATTTCTAAATGTATTTGTTCATTCAACAAATATATATTATGTGTCAAGATCTGTACTAAGTGCTGTGTCTGTACACAGAAGAGGAGGTCATGTTGAGTAAATAAAGAATAATGAAAAATAAGATGAGAAATAAGGAGGAAAGCATAAAATAGTCAGAGATTAAGTGATGAATAGTGCAAAGAAGAGAAGTTAAAATTGGAAGGATTGAATGTGTTGAGAACTGTGGAAGATCTGGTGTTTTGCACTGCTTACATACTAACAAATTAATCTGCCGCAGTTTCATAGATAGTGGTGGAAGACAGAAGATTCATGGGTCAGAGACTAAGGATATTTACTCTCAGCACAGCAGACAATGTGTTCTTTATGTCCACATCAGCTTCCCTTGCTTCACAGGTCCCAAGGAGGCAATGTGTAGATGGGCTCGAGTGGATAAAGTGCACTCAGTGGGTTTGTGTCACAGCTGAGGAACTTCGTAATTAGGAAACCCCGATATTATTAGTTGAATAAGGGCAAACCTCTTCAACTAATATTTGCCCCAAAGGGAGACATAATTTGCATTATCCTGAACAATGAACAAAACTCCCCGTTGCTCCAGAAGAAGGCACTATACCTGCCAAGATTATTTGCCAAACAAAATCCTTGAAAAGCTACTCCATAACCAAGCCATTAATTCCTCTAGCTCATGAACGGCCAGAAATGCAAGAGACCCATGGAGAATTGCCTTAGCATAGGATATAGAAAGCACAGCAATTTCAATTAGCATTCTTGCAACATCGTGCCACTTTATACCTTAATAGACCGCTACTTATAATTTTATCCATGTCCTAATTACTGGTGGTGAACAAAAACAAAGCTCTCAGCCTTATTGTGCTCTTTCACGGAGGGTATTACAGTCCATTTGAAAAGAACAAGATAGAAAAGCTACTCTTGGGTTTCAGGATAAGTCATAGTAGTGATTATAATATAAAATCTTAAAATAATAACCCAAACTCCATTTCTGAGAAGTTATGTTACCTGTTTAGGAGGTTTCTTTGCCTTGTTTTCAGTTTGGGAAAATAACTTTTTAGATGCAAATTTTATATCATTGCTTTGAGGTCTGGTGTTGTTTCATTCTACCAATAGTGAATAGCTTCAATGGTATGTGATACATTATTTAATAATTGACCCTCTGAAAACTAAAGCCCCAAGTTGTAGCATTTGCCAATTTATATGGTGTAAATACATCCATCATGGACAATTTCAAGCTATCAACACGATGTCACTGAACACAAGGTTGAGAAGATATGTTCACACTTGAGTCTTGCAAGATGGTTTGAGCCTGCTCCAGCACACTGCTAGATAGCTCCATCAGTTACTTATGTGTTCCATTTGTGATAAGACTCAATGGAAAATAGGAAGGCTATGACTTTGTTTGTAGTTGGCAAAATAAAATTTGTACCTAAGTATGATGAGAGCCAGGTCATTACAGAGAGAATAATCAAAGTCCTCTTTTATTGGCAAACATGAGATTTATATGTAACCATATTTACCAAAATAGAGGGCACAGATCCATCAGTCAGTATCTTCTCCCATGTGCACACATACACATCCTGATAACTCACCAGCATGTTTCTCCAAAACTCAGCTCAAAAAAATTTCAGCTCATGGAACTCATACCTAAATCACTTCTCATCACAATCTACCATCCTCTATTCTATTTGTTCCCATAACATCTTCAAGTCTTTTTATCGAGTCAAGGAAATTCTCAGGCTTTACCTCTTTTATGTCTTGATCTCCTCACTTTCTCTATTCTATTCCTCTGGAACTCTTTTGAGATGCATTCTATTCTTCCTATCTCTTAGTCATTCATTCACATTTTACATTGTTAGTACTTAAGCACATTCTAGGAGGTTGTGCTTAAGCACATTCTAGGAGGTTAGTACTTAAGCACATTCTTCAAGTCTATCTTCAAGTTTGCTAAAATTTTCTTTACCTGTCATTAATGTTAATGTATCTTTTGAATTTTTGATCTCTGTATTTTTTTCTTAGTATCAAACTTTACCTGAGACAAAGAAAGTGGAAACTAATTTTTGGCTGAGAGTTTAGATTAATTGGTATTTATTACAATATAATTAACATAAACTGATAAAGTAGATTTGCTAGAAATTTTACATCTGTATTACTTTTAGAAACTAAAAAGAAAAGCCTACAATGCTATTAAAGTTTCAGGATTTGTTATATACTCATGAGAAAGTAGATATACATTTTAAGATTATTTCACTTCTAAAGATGAGAAATGCAAGTTGCTAATATTTTCCACAAGACACAAGTTTTTTCATAAGAAGTTTTTATACAGAAATAATCTTTAGTTCATTTCTACAAAAAGGACAGAAAGAAAAGAAAAAAAATGAAAACTTCACTAATTCTTAGTATTACTTATTTTTTCAGCTAGAAAAGTGAAATACATTCTATCCATGATAATGCAAGTAATCCTTCAATCATATTCCAAGAGTGACAAATTTATGTGAAGTAAATTATCTTTTAGGTTATATTGTTTCATTAAGACTCAAAAATATCTGTTGTTTGGTCAAATCTAGTCTCTAAGAGTTACATTTGGAAAAGAATTATATGAATGATTGTTTATAATGTCTTGCATCCAAAGTCACCTACTCAAAAATGTCACCACTGAAAACTCCACACCCATTTATCTTTATCTGGATACTCTCCTTTTTTTCCTGTCTCTATAAATTATCTGTGACTTAATGCCAAGGCCAATACCTTACCTTTCACCTACTCAAGGTCATTGCTTCAGTAATGATCCCTTTTGTGTGTTATATCAACAATTTTTTCCTCTTGACTGCATCTGTCCAATCAGCATAGAATCAAGCTATTATTTTCCCTTCTGAAAAACAAAACAAAACCATTCATCATATTTCCCCCTCAAGGTACTGCATATCCAACGCATGTCTAACTTCTCTTTAGATTATGATTTCTTGGAAAAGGTGTGCATACTTACCATTTGCTGATCTTGCCTTGCTTTCTCCACAGTGCTTATTACTCTTGGACATATTTTACATTATATGTTTTATATTCTCATTTGTTTATTACCTGTCTCATTCCAGCCAATGACATTAAATATTTCTGAGAAATTGTATACCTGGAGCTTGGTGCTGTGTCTAGAAAAAAGTAAATGCCTCACATACATTTGTTGAATGACTTAGTAACAGAGAAGGTACACGCATTTTTTTTTTTCAATAATAGTATATGTAACATTTGACTGCAAGGAATTTCACATTTCTTTTATTTTCTGTCTTATAAATAATCTAAATATGGCCTTGTCTTCAACTACTTTCTTTAGTGAGAAATTAAATTTCCATCACACTTTGCCCTTTAATTCTACACCTAACTTTCAGCCTTGAAATAACACAGGATTCCCAG
Source organism: Pteropus alecto (assembly GCF_000325575.1). NCBI lineage: Eukaryota > Metazoa > Chordata > Mammalia > Chiroptera > Pteropodidae > Pteropus > Pteropus alecto. Next base: position 20,608,286 of record NW_006442484.1, read on the forward strand.
TTTCTTCTGTGGGCCTCAGAGAAGCTCCTCATGCAATTATGAATGTCTCTGAAATGCTCCTTGTCCAAGTTCAGGGACATAATTTGAAACAGGTGGTTCTGATGCTATTGGCAAAATTTGGAGTCTGGAGATGTGCCCACCCGGCACCGCAGAATCCTTGTAGTTGTGGACTGTTTCACTTCTCGCTCCTAAAACCTTCAACTATTTGCCCCATTTTTTCTCATTTTAATTTTCGTTTCTATCTTCTTACTTTACTGACAAAGTGTTGCAATCAGAAGAGAACTTCCACTGACTCAAACACCGCACTTAACTGCATAATTGCACCTTTCCCAAGTGCTCTGGCTTCAGTCCTGTTAGAATGAATGAGCTGCTCATGCTTTTAGCGAAGACCAAGGTCAGTAACGCCAAGGTCCTATTCAGTGTCTGAGGTCCTATTCTCGCTCCTCTGCTTCAGGACAGCATTCTATCTGGCATCATTAATTTTCCCTTCTATAGGATCATCCTCCGTGGCATACACGAATGCTGCTATTTCTTCATCTAAAGACAAACAAACAAAGGACAACAATAAAACTCTCTGACTCCATCTCTCCCTCATGTAGCCACACTATTTCTTCTACTTCGATTCTTTCCTGTAGAGTAAAACTCCTATAAGATATGTGTACCTGCTATTTTCAATCTATTAAAATAATATTTTATCAACCATATCTCACAAAAACTGCTTTTATCAGTTACAATGTTGCCAATTTTATTTGTAATTTTGCCAATTTTATTTTCCTTGAATTAGCAACAGCATTTGAAAATTTATAAATATTTCATTCTTGAAAAATGTTTTCACTTGCTTTCTAGGACATAAAATTCACCTGTTTCTTGTTGTTGTTGTTTTGTTTTGTTTTGTTTTGTTCCCTTACTGGCTGCCTTTTGTAAGTCTCTGTTGCTTTTATTTTATTTTTTTTCTCTCTCCCAACCTTTAAATTGAGCACAGGACTCAGTCCTTGAAACTTTTCTTTTTCCGTATGCACTCACTCTATAGGCTATCACATCCAGTCATGTGGTATTAAATGTTATTTTTATGCTGATAACTTCCAAATTTATATTTAACCTGGACTTTTTCTCTGATCTCCAGACTTCTACTTCTAACTGTGTATTCGTCAACTCCACTGAAATGACAAAACATATTTCAAAGTTAACATGTACTACAACCCCATGTACTCCAATGCATCAAAACCAGTTCCTCTAAAGTCTTTTCCAACTCAATTAATAGCAACTTCATTTTTCAGTTGTTCAGGCTATCCAATTGATTTATCTGTTGGTGCTCAAGAGGAAATTCTGCTGGATTCACTTTCAAAAACACAACTAGAATGTGACCACTATACCTGCTGCCACCCTCTGGTCTGAGTCCCAATCATTTCTGCCATGGATTATTTCAATAGTTTGCTAATTGGTGTCCCTGATTCTAGTCCTACTTTTTTTCAGTCAATTCTTCATATAACAGACAGAGTGATCTTGTAGAACTGTGAGTCCAATCATCTTAATGTTTTCCCTTCTCACTCAGATTTTCAAAAAGATCAGGGGACTCACATGATTTGGTCCTCTATTACTTCTGTGGCATTATCCCCTCTATTCTTCTCTTTCTCTCACTCCTCTACAGTGACACTAACTTCCATGCAGTTTTTCAACTACTTAGACACAACCCTCCTCTGGAGAATTTATACTTGCTTTTCTCCCAGCCCAGAATACCCACCTGCTACCTTTAAATTCACATGACTAGCTAGACCACATTTTCATTAGGTCTTTCCTTCCTGAGACCTCTTTTCTCAACCAACTTAAAATTTTACACTTCTTTGGTATTTCAAGAGTAATTTCAGTTTTTATTTTTTTCTCCTTATCAATGATTACATCTAACATTATATATTTTGATTATTTATCTTTTTCTTTAACTAATATACTGTATACCTAAAGCCTACTATATTGCCAGGCGCATAGTAAGTGTTCAATAAACAAATAGATGTAGCCTCCAGATTAATGTGTTCGCCAATGCTGGGCAGCTGCTCGGGAGTGGAGCACAGTTCTCCTCCAATGAAGGAAACCCAACATTCTTTCTCATGCTAGTCTCAAGGAGTCTTACTTTTTTCAGTCTAAGTGAATCTTTTCTTCTCCTTTCTCACCTCCTTTAGTGTCCAACTCACTACATCTGTTCAGAGGGCCTACAAACTTCAGGTTTCCTGCCAATCACACACTCACGCATGCATGCACACAGTAAATATTACCCTAGCCTCAAGAACCAAGACCAAAATCAGATAAATTATTGTGATAAGGAAGGGAAAACAACTCTTCATCAGAAATTTATCTGGACCATATATATACGTCAGAGTTGTATTGCTGGAACATAGTGCATGCGTATATTTTATTTTGCTAATTTTTGCCAGATTTGTTGTCAGAATGGCTTCAGTTACAGTTCTACCAACAATGTTGAGCTAATATAATCTTTTTTTTTTTTTTTTTGCTGTGATTACTGGGGAGTTTATGCTTATATTTATATACTGATCAGATATTAGAGCATTCCTTAAATGAATTGTTTATTAAAATTTTATTTTCCACTTGAGCTGCCTATTGTTTTTCCATTGAGTTACACAAATCTTTTGTGAATTTAGGTATTTTCCAGTACTCTTTGGTTTTTTTATAACTTTGTATTTAATGCTTTATAATTAACAAAAAATTTTAATTATTGCGTAGTCAAATCCATATAGTTTTGTTCTTTTCTTTTTAATTTAGGGATACCGTTTAAGAAAGTTCCATTTTGAAATATATTTTTTATTCATTTTATTGTGTCAGCATCATGGTTTTACCTTGCAAATATAGATTTTAATTCATCTGGGGTCCATCTTTGCCCATGATCTAATGTAGGGGCCCAGATCTATTTTCCTTGATTTAGTGAGTATATCTTGACACTATCTACTAAAAAATCTATTTCTTTTTGTTTATGTTATGGTATAGATGCCATCTTTGTATTTTACAGTCTTTTTCTGAGCTTCTCCTGAAATGTTTTTTAATACCATTTTGAACTATGTCTATATCTGACAAGGCAAGTCACCAGTCTTTGCTCTTCTGTTTCACAATAAACTTAGATAATTTTTAACACATATTCTTTGGAAATTCTGGAAAGAGTTTGTTGCATTCCTTAAAAATTCAGCTGATTTGAGGGAAACTGACAAATCTCAGGGATGGGTACAGGCAGTAGAAAAGACCCATGACAAAGAGGGAGCTCAGAAAGCAAAAAGACTATACCATTCAGCAATAAAGTGTCCAATAAAAGTAACCCAGAAACAAATGTGGTTTGACATCCTTGCTGCTGGCACCCCATCTGAAAAGGTAAACCAACAACCCGATACTGTGTTGGTCAGCCTGCATAATACCTTAAAACCTAAACAACAGGTCAGAACATCCACCATCTGCCCTAACAATCCCTGATACCATGCTCCAGCAAAAGCCTCAGGGATATAGTCCTATTTGAGATAAGTGCCTTCCAATCCCTGGATTATAAAATGTAGGCCAAGATTGTCCCCAGATGAAGGCCATTGGAGGCAATTTGAGGCCTCATCATTAGTTCGTTATTCACTGGAGCCCCAGAAGCAAACAAAAGGTGAAGGTTCTAGTTGACTCGGGAGCCAAATGTACTCTAATACATGATAACCATGAGAAGTTTTATGGTCCTCTCAGTACCATCGATAATTACAGAGGGCAAGTGGCTATGCTCAGGAAAGTCCCTTTGACACTACAAACTGGGTGTTCTTCCCAACAAAAATACGAGGTTTTCTCTCTTCAATATCAGAAAACATTTGGGCATTGATATCCTACAAAGTCAAACTTTGTGAACCTCTCTCAATGAATTCCGCCTCTGGATTAGACTAATCAAACCAGTGCTGAGGGAAAATGCCAGCTGAGAACCAGTAAATCTACCACTCCCATGAAGAATGATAACTGTCAAACAATATAAATTGTCTCGAGGCGGGGGGTGGGGGGGCAAGATATAAGAGAATAAGAAAAACTGTTAAGAACTGAACCGAGTAGGTATTGTACACAACTGTCCACAGTGCTTTCAAAAGTCTGGTATGGCTGGTAAAAAAAAAAAAAAAGCCAGTTGGCTTATGGCAGATGACTGTGGACTACTAAGAACTGAACAGGGTAATGTTTCCTCAAATCCATGCCTCATTCCCACCATGTTATGTACCTTGGGCATGGTTCTGGGAATGCACCATTATGCACTAGACTTAGTAAGTGCTTTTTTCAGTCTACCTCTGGTCTCTGAGTCACAAGATCAATTAGCCTTCACATGGGAGAGGCAACAATAGACCTTTCAAGTGCTTCTCCAAGGCTACCTAACAGCTTCAATATACATCATGAGATGATAGTCTGAGAACTGTTCCTGTTCTTCCCCACATCAGTAGAATGGGATCATTACATTGATAGTATAATGTCAACATGTGAAGACTTGCCTCTGCTACAGGATATTCTGTAGACTTTGCTGGAACATCTGCAAGGGAGAGGATGGGCAGTGAACCAACAAGAAATTCAAAGCCCAAGCACCACTGTAGTTTTGGGGATTTATCCATTCAGGTAAGATGCAGTTTGTCCCAGAAGCAGTGATTTATAAGATGCAAGCAAAACTATAGAGTTTTCTAAGAACATAAAAGAGATAATAACTGTTGTAGTAATTTGGAGAGTTTTGAGAACTTTTATTCCCTATCTGGCATAACGTCTTCATCCCTTATACTGTCTGGTAAAGAAAGAGCACATGTGAGACTAGGGATCAGAACTGCAAGCTGGCATTGAAAAGGCAAAAATACTAGTAGAGCAGATTAAAATTCTGGGTATCTCTCAAAGCAGGGCTGCCATTTAAGTTACATGTGTCTGTGACTCTAGAAGGTGTGGGTTGGGCACTATGGCAGAGACACAGAAGGAGAGAGTACCCCTAAGATTTTGGTACTCAAGTTTCATGTGTCTGTGACTCTAGAAGGTGTGGGCACTATGGCAGAGATACAGAAGGAGAGAGTACCCCTAAGATTTTGGTACTCAGGTATGTAGGCAGAAACCCTATATATCTCCATAGAGCAACAGCTCCTAACAAAGTATGCAACATTATTCTAGGTAGAGCCTCTCATGAAAGAACAGCATATCCTGGTATGAACGTCCCTTCCTATTAAGGATGAGTTGAGAATATCTTCCATTGACCCACTGCTACCACGGCTCAAACTCCCACACTGGCTGAGTGGTGTATCTATTTGCAGCAGAGGAGCATCCTCTCCACCAGCTCACCATCTCTAGAAAAGCAGGGGCTACTAGGTCCTGTAGAGTATGTAGATCCTCCAAATGCCCTGTCCCTATTCCAGTGGCAAGCCCTGTGGTCTGTAGAAGGGGAATGAAAGAAATTCCTACTGATTCCTGATATACAGAAGGATCTAGTTGGGGCAACCCACCCACATGGACCACATTCACTCTTTATCCCAGCACCGACACCATTTGGATGGAAACAGAAACAAGCCACAACAGCCAGAGTACAGAACTCAGAACAGTTTTGTTTTTGACTGCTCACAAGACCTGACTGTTAATCATTTGTGCTGATGGTTGGGCTGTTCTACAAGGATTAATACTATAAATTGAAAAATGGGAAGCTGAGAGATCGATGATCATGAATAAATCCTTGTGGGGTCAGGACATATGGAAAGACTTTTGGGTTCACAAGAGCCTCATGCAGTCCTCACTGTTTTCAATGCCCCAGTTCATATGGCACTGACACCCCTGGCAATTAGGCAACTGATGCCTTAGCTTGAATATGAACACTAACAATGGACCCTCCAGTAGATATAGCATATTAGATGGGTAGAAAGAACAACTACTATAGCACCAGGGTAGGATGACATTTCCAAGGATGCCGAATTGCCAATGAAATATAGAGACTTGGTTAATACAGTAATAGTGTGTCCCCTGTGTTCTAAACAACACCCAAGTCTGAGGCCATTCAACAGTTCCCAATCAGTGAGAGATTGGAAAATTAAACATATCTGTCTTTTCCCTCCAAATGAGGGTTATTATATGCCTCGGTTTCTATAGACATTGTATCTGTACTAATCCAAGCTTTCCTCTGTTGCCCCACAAACCAGGCTGCCACCATTCAGGGATGAGAGAAGCTGGGTGCCATGTATGAATACTTTCATCAAATAAGCAGTGAACATAGGTCATATTTTAAGATTTATGCAAGACTGGGAAAAAGACCATGATATTGAATGGAGGTTCCATCTTCCACACAAGCAGCAGTTGATAGAAAGAAACAATAAAATATTAAAGAAACACATTAGGATTTCAGTCAAGATGGCAAAGTAGGTAAACGCTGTGTTCGCTTTCTCCCATAACCACATCAAAATTACAACTATAGAATAGCCATCATTGAGAATATAGTAGGTGTTCTAAAGTCTAGCTGAACAGAAGCCCCACAACATACAGAAGTCACACTGAGATTCTTAGGAGGGACAATGACAGTGAAAGGTCTTGTTACACACCCACATGTGGCAGCTAAAAATTGGGAGGGATACCTCTGCTGTTGAGTCTCCCCTGAGGAGAAAAGAGACACAGCCCCTCCCCATACTCCCAATCCTAGGGTTCTAGTGCCAGGAAGAAGAGTCACTATAACTTCTGGTTATGAAAACCAGCGGAGATTGTGGCTGAATGAAATGGAGGGCGGCTAGAATTCTAGGCATTCCTCTTAAAGAGCACCCACAGGAACTTGCTTGTTGGTAGACTCACTCTGAGCTCCAGCACTGAGCTCTAAAGACACCAGAGACATCTGGGGAGAAACTGAATTGTCTGGCTTCAGGGCAAGGGCTGGGAAAGCGGCTTTTTCCCAGACACAAGTGCTGGCAGAAGCTATTGTCCTTGTGTTGCCCCCAGCAAACTGTATGCATAAGCAGGTGCCATATTTGAGTCTTTATCAGCCTAGTTCCCTGGTGATTTTCTGAGACCCTAACCCACCCAACTTGCAGGCCCACCCATGCCACTTTCAGTAGCTTTTCCATACAAACAGCCTGTCATGGTTCATGCTGTTAACTTTTCTAAAACCTCTCAAAGTTTCACAAATCAAAATAAGCAGCATCTTGTCTCAGTAGTCCCCATACCTCTTGCTAAGCAGCCCAAGTCTGGCAGTAGCAGCAGATTTGGCAGACCAGCAGACTCTCCTGCACACCTCCAAGCCCAGATCAAGTGAAAACCATCTGCAGATTACTTTGTAGCTCATACCAAGTGGCCACAGGCAGGGCATAGATAGTAGCTGATCTTGGTCTGCATCAGAGTCCCTCTCAAGAGACCCCGGAACACCTGGTGGCCAGCTTCAGACCACACCAAAGCATCACCAGTTACCTACACAAATGAAACACCCAACGGGCAGACTGAGTAGGCACCAGAGTCTCGCTAAAGTCTCCGCTCCATAGGATCAGCTCGTGCACAACAACTTTTCTACTGCAGTCACAGCTAGTCCACACAACCAATCATCCACACAACCAGTCAGCCTGAGTGACAATTCCTCTCACTGATGTGCAGACAACAATCAAAGCTCAACTGTAACAGGAAGGCATACACAACCCAGCTTCGGTTACAATGGAGACTATGCCACTGGGCCCCACAGGACACCTACTAAATAAGACCACTCTACCAAGACCAGGAAACATAGCAACTCTACCTAATAGAAGAAACATAGGGAAGCAGCCAAATGAGACAAATAAACATGTTCCAAATGAAAGAATAGAACAAACGTTCAGAAAAAGAACTAAATTAAATGGAGTCAAGCAATCTACCAGATGCAGAGTTCAAAACACTGGTTATAAGGGTGCTCAATGATTTCAGTGAGAACTTCAACAAAGAGATAAGAAACATAAAAATGAAGATAGAAACATAAAAAAGAAGTCAAAAGGAAAGAATTCAGTGATTGAAATGAAGAATATATTAGAAGGAATAGCAAGAGAAGATCAAATCAATGATTTGGAAGATAGTGCAGCAGAAAACATTTATCCAGAACAGTAAAAAAATTTTTTTTTTCAAAAAGTGAGGGTAGTTTAAGGGGCTTCTGAGACAACATTAAGCATACCTATATTCTCATTGTATGGGTGCAAGAAAGAAAGAAAGAAAGAAAGAAAGAAAGAAAGAAAGAAAGAAAGAAAGAAAGAAAGAAAGAAAGAAAGAAGGAATCTGAAAGCTTATTTGAAGAAATAATGATGGAAAATGTCCCTAACCTGACAAGGGAAATAAACATACAAGCCTAGGAAACAGAGAATCTCAAACATGATGAGCCCAAAAAGGCCCACACCAAGACATATCATAGTTAAAATTCTAAGGGTTAAAGACAAGAGAGAATCTTAAAAGCAGCAAGAGAAAAGTAGCTACCTACAAAGGAGCTCCCATAAGACTAATAGCTGATTTCTCAACAGACTCTTTACACATCAGAAGTGATTGGCATGAAATATTCAAAGTGATGAAAAGCAAATATCTTCTACCAAGATTACCCTACTGAGCAAAGCTATCATTTAGAATCAAAGGACAGATAAAGAACTTCCCAGACAAGAAAAAGCTAAAGGAGTTCATCAACGCCAAACCAATATTACAAGAAATGTTACAGGGACTTCTTTAAGAAGAAAGAGAAAAAAATAAATATCAAAAATGTAAATAATAAAGTGGCAATTGCTACATATCTATCAAAAATTACTTTAAATATAAATTGATTAAATGCTTCAATTAAGATAGGATGACTGAATGGATAAGAAAACAAGACCCTTATATACACTGCCTATAAGAGAATCACTTCAGATAAAAAGACACACACGGACTGAAAGTAAAGCGATTGAAAAATATATTTTATGAAAATGAAAACAAAACACAAAAAAGCTGGGGCAGCAATACTTATATCAGACAAAATAAACTTTAAGACAAAGGCCATAACAAGAGACAAATAATCCCACTTCTGAATATTTATCTGAAGAACCCCAAAACACTACTTTGAAGGGACATGTGCATCCATATGTTCATTTTAGTATTATTTACAATTGCCAAGATGTAGAAGCAACCCGGCTGTTCATCATTGGATCAGTGGATAAAGAAGAGGTGGTACATATATACAATGGAATATTACTCAGTCATAAAAAGAATGAAATCTTGCTATCTAGAACAATATGGATGGAGCTAAAGTATATTATACTAAGTGAAATAAGTCAAACAGAGAAAGATAAATACCATATGTTCATTTATATGTGTAATCTAAAACACAAAATGAACAAAAACCTAAACTCATAGATATGAAGAACATTTTGATGGTTGTCAGATCGGAGGGGTTCGGGGGCATGTAAAAGGAGAAGGGATTAAAAAATATAAATTGGTAGTTACAAAGTAGTCATAGCATATCCTGCCCAAGTCCACTTCCTCGTGCCTGCTAGAGATGACTCTCTCCACCCACATGTATGGTATGCACAAGTAGGTCAAATTCCTAAAGCTGCAGCCACATTAACATCTAAGGATCGGACCAAAAGTAAAATTCATATAGAAGGGGATGACTTTCCCATGCAAGTTCACATGAAATATCTTTTGACCTTAGACTAGATTTAGACTTCTGCTGGTTCTATGGTGTCCTGTCACAGGATAGGTACATGATGAAAATACCTTTCTGAAGTGGACCCACTCATATGCCCAATGAAGGAATTATCCAACTGTTGGATATATGGATATTTGCCCTTCTCTATCTCATTAAGATTGTTGTGGTGGCTATCATTACTCTAGGAAGGAAATTAAAAGGCCCTAAAAAGGTATAATAAGGAAGAACAAGCTAGACCACTAATCTCCATTCATCTGATGTTTCTAATTCTGATACAGAAACCTGGCCTGGATATGCATTGTCAGTAACACTGGGCATGGGATTTCTTTTTCTGTCGAACAAGGAGCTTATCAAACTACTGATTGCAAGTGTCCAAAAATACTACGATCAGAGCCATGAGTGACTATGCTCTGATTTGGGACAAGTTCATGTGGTTAACCCTGGGTAATGGACATTAGAGCCCCTAAGCACTCCAATGCTGGGATCAGAAAAATCACTCTAAACAAAACTAACCCAATTATGCCAGGAATATGAGCTGGATATCACTGGAACTTTGTAGTCATTTGTCACATTAAAAGATAATAACTCGTTTGGTACTAACTGGCTATGATACCTATGTATTTATTGGGTAGCCCCAAAAGAGACATAATGGTTATGTGGCACAAATCTTTGACTATGGCTTCCACCAGGATGGTTGGGTAACTCCACCCTGGGATTTTCCTTGATACAGGGAGAATCTGCCCCAAGGAAACAAAAATTGCCAACCACTCTCTCTTTCAGACCAGATGGGCTTTTTTTTTTTTTTTTTTCCCTACTGATGAGATCATTTGGCCACCGTCTTTGTCCTTGCTATTGGCCCAGGGGATGTTATAGCACACATAGAAGCCCTTACTAAATTCACCTAACAAGCCTTAAATGATAGCCAGCAAAGCCTGTCTTTCTTTCCTGAACACTGAAACGTCTCTTGCGAGAAGAGCTGTCCTCCAAAATAAGATGGCTTTGGACATTATGACTGACTCACAAGGAGGCACCTGGGCCTTTGTCCAAACAAAATGTTATACATTCATATTTAATGAGTCTGCCAATGTACTGTCTTTATTAAACCATGTAATAACACAAGTGAATGCCTTGAGTGATCCAACCTTCAGCCAAGGGAACTTTATATATCAAAGGTTTGAATCATTGGGCTCTTGGTAAAAAAACTGTTACTTATTTTAAAAATTATTATTTTAAACTATATTTTGTCTTGCATATGCCTTTATTTTTTGCTGCTGTATCTGCCTTCAGTGTAGCCAGATAGGCACCAAATGAGCCACCTCCATACTAATAAAAACCCCTTACTGACCCCGCAGGGCACATTACAAAAGAGAGGGGCATATAAATTATAATTGCTGGTCATTAGAGATAAAATATTGGAGGAGGTCATCAAGAGGTCATAACCACCAGTTGACTAGAGAGCTAGACCAGAGCAATCAGAGGCTCCTCACTCCACCCCCCTCTGCTGTCCTTGGAATGTATATTCGTCCCAACATAGCCACAGTGGGAGCCATTTAAAGGAAGCGGCCTTGAGAGAGCAATATGTTGTTAGACCATCTGGGCAGAATATGTGACCGAGCCCAGGTAAGGCCTCTACATAAACTTTTAAGATTCTATCTGGCAGGTATGAAGATCTACTGACCTTGCCTAAGACAAGTCTTGTACGTAAGTTATTTTGTTTATTAAAATTGCCACCTACAAATCTGGAGTGGCCTGTCTCTTCCTCCTGTGGCTCCTTGCCCTCCGTGCACAGGGGCCCAGTTTCAGATCTTACCGGGGAAGCTCCCAGGTTTGGGAACCCATAACATCATTCTGGGAGATATTTTTTTATTTGTATGCTCCAGTGTGTGGATGAATAACTTGAATCTTAGAGAACTTAAGTGACTTGACCAAGGTTAAATAAATAGCAATGTCAGAATTGAGGCCTGTATTCTGATTTCCTTACTTTCAATATCTTGTTCTTTTCATTATTTCTCTGTGTTAGAGAAACATTGAGTACAAACCTTCAGAGCTCTAACCACTTAAAAAGATACACCCAAGAAAGATGATTGACTCTAAGTTCTAGGGTCCATAGTGCTGTCTAGAGAGATTAGATTAATTTGCAGGGACATGTCATCCTTAACTTGGGTCTTATAAGACCAAATATATTTTTAAAGATTGTGTTTATGTGTGCCTAATATTCCGCATCCCTGAGAACTATTACACAAATTTTAGTCTAATTGGTTTGTATGACAAGAGATTATGATTTAACTTTCTCATGTATTTTGAAGAGAAGTTTTCCTTTCATGACATCCTGCAAATCTCACAAAACCTGCCAAACCTGGACATCCAGGAGTTTATTTCTTTAACTCCATGGTTCAATAAATTTGCACATCTTAGAATTGTTGAGACTCCCCCCCAAAAAATCTGTCTTAGATTGGTTAAAGGTTGACATAGATGGATATACAGCAACAAGCCAAAAATGATACCCTTTGGATCCTTTATTTTTCTTCTTAAGTCAGGCCACACAAAGATTCACTCAGCTAGATTCAAAGCTCTTCAGCAGATTTCAGAACTGCTTAGGAAACTGCCAGAGAGAATACGCCAATGTGGGAGTCACAGTCAGAGCAAACGTCACAGCATGTGCTAGACGAGCATCCTCCTTTCCTCCAGGTGGCAGTGTGGCCCTGGGCTGTGTTGTCTGAAGTTCTAATGCAACCTGTCCTAGACCCCATGAGCTCATTAACTAGAGCACCTCTTTGTGGATCCATCCATGAATGAGACAGAAGCACCATGTCTGTGAGTTGGAGGTGGCTTCTTGGCTTTCCAAGTCAATAGGCAGAGCTTCCTGATGGCATGTGAACAACGCCCAAGCTCACTGAGGATAGTAGAGGCTTAGGTTTTAAGCCTTTGCTAGAAGGCAGAGAAAGAGGAAGTGTCCTTAGTCCTCAGCAGCCTGCTCCTCCCCCTACTAAATATTTAACCACGCATTTGCCCCATTAAATCAGAATTGATGAAAACCTATATAAACGTGTCGTGCTTGAGAATTAAAAATCACATTGAAAAATAGTGATATTGTTGACTATACAAGGCAATTTCTTCAAATCGAGTAATGCTGTGATGTGTGTGGTTAACCGTATCTACGCAGGAAGTGGTTTTATTTAAAAGTTTTGTACTCACTCCACCTCCTCCTTTTTTTTCTTCAGTACTGAAATTAAGCAGCATCCAACACAGGCCTACTCTTACGACATGTGACTTTACTGTTTTCCGTTTTTGTTGAAAGAGTCATTAACAGAAGTTGACGGCAGTTTCAATAACAAGTCATCACTGAGAAAAGGTAAGTGAGTTTTCACTTTATATTGAACATGAAGTTTATAGACTTGAAAACATTTGACAGAGTATCCTATGCTTTTGCTTGTACATATAAACATCTCTACGAAAATGTGATGTTTTCACCTGTGATTGAAACATCAGTTTATTTCCTTTGGTGTAGGAAATAATATTCTTTTCATATTTGCAGCCATCAAATTCTAATGTCCTTGACTGAGATATTATACTAAGATCATTTGTTAAGATTTTATACTAAAATAGTAAAGACATAATAAGATATAGTTTTAGTTTGAAAGTGTTTTTAAAAATGTCTTCTAGAAAAATTTGTGATTTTGTTTCTTTAACTCATCGCTTTATAAAAATATGTACTATTCAAGATCCAGAGAAAGAAAGAAAATAAGGCATTGTGTAACAATAAGAAATAACATCTGAATTGCAATATGGATATCCATTGTAAAGTGTTGTATTAAAGTTGGCATTAGAAATCTTTAAAAAGGTATAGTTTAATAAATATGTAGTTTATTAAATAGCTATCAAAAAGCAGAAAAGTTTAAAATGCAAAAGAAAGCTTTCTATCATGACAGTTGAATGTGTTTTTCCTAAATTTTATTTAAGGTATAGGGTGAAATGAGAGAAAGTTTTTATTTTATAAGCAAAACTCTGTATTTAAAAGAGAAGTCACAGCTGACTTCACCAAAGGTTACTTCTTGGAAAAGAGGCAAATTAGAGATATACTTTTGTTATTTATGTAATTATACAACCTTCTTTCTTTGAGATTTTCCAAAATAATAACCCTAGAAATGAAAAGATTCTGTTAATCATAAACTGACAAGAACTTTTCTTTCATAGTGATTTCTTGCTTTTATAGAGTGTCTTTGTGTGCTGTAACGTATGTACGGAAAATATAAAAGTATTGCTAATCTTGGAGACAAATACCTAAAATAAATCTGACTGCAGATTTTTGAAAGAATTTTAATAAAAGCTTCAGATATGATCCACTCTTCCCTAATATTATTTTTATTGTGTTGTTGAATGGGAGAAGTGATGGCCCCCACACCACCTATTTTTTTGTGTTATTAAAAAATGGCTACAGCGTTGATAAGTGGCAACAATTTTCTTTTCTTTTATTGTCTTTTATTGGACGACACATAAATATTTTTTGATGTGGTCATTTAGCAGGAAATTATTAGGCATACTAGTGCACTCCTTTTTAAGACCTCTTCAATTGCCAATACTGAAGCAAGATACTTGTTGACTTAAAATGATCATAAAAAACAGAGATTAGGACTTGGTGTTCAATACACTTTTTTTTATTGGTATAGTGTAAGAAGACACTGGTAATATGCATTTGTTTTGATATACTGATTAGCTTTTTAATTTGTTGCATTTTCTCACAATGGAAAACATTATTTAAATCAGTCTTCAATATTGTGGTTCTGAACCTCTGCCTCTATAGAAGATATATAATTCAGATAGTTTTGGCTGATATGTTGTTACTTTATTTCATTTTATTATAAAAGAACATTACATAAATAAACCTATGTAGTACTTACACATTAGAAAGAATAAATACCCATATAAGTATTTGGCACTAAAAAAAAGTCTAGAATAATTTTTTAAATCATTTAATATGTTTGAAAGCCAAATTATCTTTAGTATGATTGTTTCTTGCAGAAAATGTTAAATTAAAATAGACATTATATGGAGGATGTATAAAATTAAGAATTAATTAAACATACGTTAACACGGATTTATAAAGAGTAACAAGTAGAATTGATAGACATGTAAGCCAGGATATTCTAAAAATTATTTATAAAAGCAAGTAATGTATTATCTCTTGAATATACAGACCAAATCTTAAAAGAAGCAATTACAAATAAGCTACTTTAGGTTACTATACCTTTGTACATTTTATGTGAATAAATAAGAAACAAATTTTGATGAAATGAACACAATGCAGAGAATCTCATTTTGAAAGTCATTTCAAACTGATTTATTAAAAGAATATCATGCTTTTCAACTTAGGGCCAACATTCAGCAATATTCAGAAAAGAGAAATTTTTCATTAATAATCCTCCTCTTCTTTTTTAGTGTTCTGTTCTGTTCTGAAGTGACGTATTATGTCCCTAATTTAGAGTTCCCCAGCCTTGGTACCCATTTTGCTCCTTCCATCTCACTCCCATTGTTCTTAAAAATGTATCCTATTCTCAGCACGTAGAGCATCTGATAAAAATAATTCATGCTCACAGGAGAAGGCCACAGAGCTTTGTTTCTTTCAACGTCTTAGCCAGATCTCCCCTCCTCCTCTGAGTAGAATTTTAATAAGGTGTATTAGCAGACGGGATCCAAAGGAACAGCTAAATGTTGAAGACTTCAGTCTTGAGTGAGGAGATTGATGCTATGGCAAAGAGTTAGGAAGAAGTATTTGGGGGTGGAAAGAGCATTTTGTTATCCATTGTTTCTGCCTGTGGTATTTAAAGACAGAATTTCTGAGAGTGTCTTGAATGATGGGTCTATCAAAGAGATGTGTCCGTTTTTCTAAGATATTTCTGAGGAAACAGACATCTTTCTTGTAGTAGATGAAAATTAATTGCATTATATCTTCAGATAATCTTGGTATTCTCATACACTTAGAAAATATTTAACATTATCAATAGCTTTATATATGTATTTTAAAAAATCATTTACTGTCTTAAATTTAACATTTTGGGTACCAGAAGCATATTGTTTTGCATTGCAAATGCAAAACAATGTTATATAGCAATGTTATATAAATGTTATATAGCTAGACTTTAAAATGTACTTATAAGTATTCTAAACTTCAATTTTGAGTAGATAAATTCTTTTGTTTGCAAATAATAAAAAGTGAGTTAAAATTAGCCTAAGCAATAGAGATAAACAATGATTTGCATAACTAAAAAATCTAATGAAAGCAAAGGAGTCATGGGTGAATCCAGGAGCTCACACATAGTTATCAGGATTAGGTCTTATTTTCTTTGTACTTTAAGTCTTTTTTCACTGTTCTATAAGCGGTTTCTGGCAGAGGTTCACGCTGAGTTGACAAGAAAGCTTTTGGTTTACATCTGACCCTTTCAACAAACTGTTAGAAAAGAATGCCTTTCCACTGTCATCACCAATTGATTGAAATCTGATTGGACTGAACAGGGTCATGTGACCATAGCTGAGTTGATCATTGACCCTGAAGCACAGACACCCTGAGTGACCAGGCCTAGGTCACAGGCCCACTCTCTCACTGAGGAGCTGCCTGCACCTGCAACACATGAATTCTTAGCTGAAAAGAGCGGTCTCCACATACAAGATGGTAAAATGCTTTCCTCAGAAGAAAGATGACTAGGTTTCTTACAGGGAAAAGCCACAGAACTCTACTACAGCCACATATAGTCACATTTAAAAGCATTACTTACTTAAATCGTCCAAATCTATAATCAGTTTAGGGTAAATTTGAATGAAACAAGGGCTTCAATTAAACTGAATTAAAAAATATTTTTCACCAGCTACTCCATGTCTGAACCTCCCCAATAGTTGTATTCTAAAAGCTTACAATCTAGTATGATTATTATGTTCATAATTAAGGCACAAATAAAATAAAAACATACAAGGAATCTATTAGAGTCCAGAAATTCACTTAACATTTTTGTATTCCTGTTATATGCCAGGAAATAAACTAGAGAATTTTGCTGGTGTTGTATCACTTAATCATATCCTATCAGAAAAATCAGCACCATTTTAGAGAAAATATTTGTTTTTAGTTTGAAAATAAGCGATACAGCAAGATGGTTCAAAATAAAAATAAACCTCAACATAAAATTTTTAGAGAAAATCTTCCTCACATTCCCATTTTTGTATACCTCACTCACCCCCACCTTAACTAAATAGACAAACACTTTTTATAGTTACTTTTTAAACCCTTTACACTTTCTATACACACATGTATGTGTATGTACATATCCTCCTTAATTATAGTAAAGGTAACATACTATACATACCTACTTTGCTTTTTTTTTTTCCGTTTAGTAATATCTTGGAGATATTTCCATAACAAAAATAAAAAACTGTTTCATTCTCTTATCTTTTACAGCTGTACGGTATTCCACTATGTGGATATATCATGCTTAATTTTATCAGTCTCTTATTAAAAGTATCATGGTTGTTTTTAATTTTGTGCTGTTTTTTAATGTAATTATGTACATTTAAAAATATATCTGTGGAATGAATTCTCATAAATACTATTTATTTAAAAGCTAAGAAATAAAATAATTTTAGTAGTTATTGCCAAACTATTTTACATGTAAGTTGTAACTTTTTGAACTTTCACCAATACTTAATAAGAATGTGCCATATCTTTTCCAACAGATTATGTTACCAAAGTTTTCAGATTTTGCTGCTCTGTAGAAAATTATATCTCAATATAGTTTTATTTGAAATTTCTGTTATTATGATTGAGATTGAGCTTGTTTTTAAAAGATTAAAGGCCTATTT
This sequence comes from Pteropus alecto, assembly GCF_000325575.1. NCBI lineage: Eukaryota > Metazoa > Chordata > Mammalia > Chiroptera > Pteropodidae > Pteropus > Pteropus alecto. The sequence goes on from NW_006442484.1 coordinate 20,625,756, forward strand.
GTCTTTCTTGATAAGACAATGTATCCTTTCTCTGTGTAATAAAGAATCAAAAGCATTAGCCAACCTCAAGCCTTAGAATGAGATGTGAAGGAAGTAAGGAATTGTGGCTACTTATGCGAAATACACTTTTTATAAAGCTTGAAAAAGGCAGTAGCTAAAAAGAGATGGATGTTGAAAGGAAGGAGAGGAGAAAAGGATAAAAATAAAGAAAACAAAGAAAAATATTCGGAAACACAACCAGATCTCAAAGGATATTCAGACAGATGGGTGTAATCACTAGCTTAAGCAGATGAATTAACCTGAAACAGAAGGAAGAGCACTTTAATGAGTGTATATGTTGATGAATTGGATATAGATAAGATGAAGTGAGGAGAGGAAGTTGAGGGAATACATGCTTCATGGTTTCTATCTTCTCCGACATGGTAGGAAAGCTTATCTGATGAGAGGGAGTATTTACAAGATGCCAAGTAATAGGCAGAATATCTTATTTAAAAAAATGGCCTCATCAGTAACACACAATACAATTGTGGATTTTTAAATTGATTTCTCTCTTTTGAATGACATCCACCCAATTCAATTCAGTTCCATAAATAATTTTGAGTTCCAAATAAGTACACTGTATTATGCTGGAAATTATTAGGGGTGCAAAGAATTAATGTGCTATACAGACAGTGAAACTTTTTCGTTTCACAAACACAAGAATATAAATATAAATTATATATATAAATGCGATGCCATAGAAATAGTACACAACATGCTGCCAGAGTCCCAATGGTTTTGTTTTGCCAAATCTGATGGTCATTTATGTGTCTTTATATTATCCATTGTCTGTGCTACATTTGATGCAATTGAACACTCCTTCCCTCTTGAACCTGTCTCCTTATTTGACTTCTGGTTTATTTCACTCTTCCAGTTTTTCTCCAAACTAACTGGATGCTCCTTCTCTGTCTCCTTTGCTACTTCTTTCCCATCATCCAACCCTCTAAATGTTGGAATGTCTTGCACTCAATTTTCAGATTTCTACCTTTCTAGTCTCAGCTTTTGTTTCCTAAACTTTTTTCTAGGTGATCTTATTTAGTGCTATAAGTTTAAATATTATCTATATTCTGATTAGATCTCAAGACCAAACCTTTTTTCTTAGCACTAAAACTATAAATGCAATTGCTTATTTATCATCTTCATTGGAATGTCTCACAGAGACATAAAAAAGACTGTATTCAAAACTAAGCTTTTAATTACTCCCCACCTGCCCCCAAACCAACCTGCTTCTTCGCTATTTTCATTCATCTCAGTTAATGGCACCACCATTCATCTATCTTTTCAGGTCAATAAACTAAGAATTACCTT
>NW_006442484.1:20627143-20640067 GCF_000325575.1 Pteropus alecto
CTAAACCACATCCAATTCATCAGTAATATTCAGAGCCTGCAAAATATTGACCTACCTCACATTACCCTGTTTACTTTTCTCAACGCTGGTTCTTAACGTTATATCTTTTTTTTTTTTCCCAGACAAATGGCTCTTTCTACTTTTTCTTAATTTTTTTTGCTTGTTAATATGACTTTTCCCAAAAAAAATACACTACAATATATGATGTTTTGACAACAGTCCCATTTTAGACAAAACCACACTTACCAACTCACTTTCTAGTGTCAAGTTAGAGAAAAATCATAGAAAATATATAGAGCAATGTCGATATGCACAGTTTGAATGAACTCAAGAAGGCTGAGGAGGTAGCAATTTCCAGAACCTTGTAATAGTTTTTTTTCACCACTAAATGTGCTGTAATTTATTAAGTACACTCTGAGCATAAGAAAACTCTAAGTTTCACAATCTTCAAAAATTTTTGGTAGAAAAAAAATTCAAAAAAAAGGAAATTTAATACATAAAAAACTTTTTTATATTTTATGTATAATTTTTTCAAATTGTTGATATTGTTTACATGAACCCATTTTTTAAATCTATTTAATTATTTTTATATTTATAAATGTTTGTATGTCTTGAGCTTTTAATAGAGTTCTCTAAACAGAAATGAACTGGACATTTAGCAATGGGTAAATATTTATCAAAATATCCCAAATTCAATCACATATCATCACTTCTACTATTGTTATGGCAGAATTCTCCTGACTTATTTCCCCACTTCTACTTTTCAGATGAGATTCATTCTCCAAGGAGTAATCAGAGTGACCTACTTAATACTTAAATCATACAACTTTCAACTCTCCTACTAAATGATTCTAGATGACTTTCTATTGTATTTCAAATTAATTCAACCACCTTTTATGATTTGCAAGGCTCTCTCTGTCTCATTACTTTGCTTTCGTTTTCCTAAACAGCATTTGGATACGGGGAAGTATATACCTAGATATATATGTATGTATACACACACACCACACATACATATATGTGTATGTATACATATATATATATGTAGTTGTTGTTAAATTGCTTAGTAGTGTGTATACATATATATATGTAGTTGTTGTTAAATTGTTTAGTAGCTATCTTTATATCGGACTGAATGGTCCATGAGAGTATTGACTTTGTCTTTTTACAACTGAATATCTAGAACCTAGAACAATGATGAGCATATAATAAACACTTTACAAATACTTGATTAGTGAAAGAATAAATGATACAAAGTTGACTGTGGGCTTTAGATTCAAGGAAAGCTTTAAGGAGGTTTGCGACTTTTCTTGAGTCTGAAAAATAGGAGAAATTTAGGGGAAGAGGAGCTAGAAACATATTTCAAACAAATGACACTTTATGGGTACATTTTGAGTAACAGGGCAGTGATGAAAAGTTGGAGTGGAATCCTGGATCCATTATATACTATGGTATCTTTCTGAAACCCAGAACGATTAACCCACCTTCTGAAAATATATTGTCATAAACTGATAGACAACACTTACCACTTCTAGTCATTTAAATATTAAGCTATTTCGTTAAAACCATGATATTAAAATCGAATAATTTTATGTTCACTTTAGATTCATTTCCTAAAAACTTAAAGAACTTTTTGTTCTAGTCTCTACTGATACAATGCCAAGCTTAGAGTCAAAACAAGACAACTTTTTAGATTTATGAAAGGTAGAATGCTCAGGAAACAGTGCTGAGTCAAGGGAAATTTTTGTTTCTGATAATTTATCTTTCTGCTTTAGCTAGTTTCATACTAGATTTTTAAGGGCTAGAAACTGAGCCATAGAGCCCATATTCAGCTTTTTTTATAAATACATTGAGAAATCAAGTAATCTGAGCCTCTATGCAATATCACCTATTCGTATCTTGATGGTTCTCTTAAAGGAAGTGGAATTTAGGACTGTTGATTACTCCAGTGGTGTCTCCAGCACTGTAATAGGCACTGCAGTGTTATAAAAGGTAGACAATATTCCTTTATTCTCAAGACACTTATAATAGCATGAGACATTCATCAATATAAGTAATTAGATTGGGGTTATTAAAAATCATCATCATAGCTATGATTATGCCATTATGTATAATGCATATGTGTAATGCATGTTATGTATTAGATGCTTTGCTTACTTAATAGGATTAGATATCCACAACAAATTGTGTAAGGGAGTTAGTGTCCTATTTTAACGATAAGAATGCTAAGGTTAAGTGGTTAAATGTCCAAATTTATGCACTACCTGGTAGGATGTGTCATGATTTTTAGGGACATCTGGGTAATGAAAAAAACATGTTATTTTCACAATGCCATGCTACAATTTTTAAACCTGTTAAGTGTCACCAATTAAGCAATGCAAGACTTAATTCAGAAGGACCTTGGATTCTGAAAGTGTCTACAAGGATCCTGCTTTGTTTGATGCCTAAAACAATACCATCTGTGGAAAACCTGTTGCTTGTTCACTATATATATTATCTCCTGTAGAAGTGTTATAAAACATTTGAGGAAGAAAACACTTTTGCTTTAGTTCCTGTCATACTGCAGGTACCTTTTCTATTTCTCTTTTTCTGTCTCCACTGGACCCTATGTCTCCTCCCAGCCCTTATCTCTCTCAAATTCCTTCTTAGACCATGCTGTCCACTATGATGTGGCAACCAGCAACAAATAACTATTCAGCACTTGAAATGTGTTTAGTCTAAATTGTCTTGTAAAATGAACACCAGCTTTTGAAGACTTGGTACAAATAAAGAGAATGTCATTAATATTTTGCCATTGACCATATTCTGAAATTATAAATTTTTGATACATTAGGTTAAATAAAATATGTTACTAAAATTAATTTTACTGATTTTATTTTACTCATCTAATATGGCTACCAGAAAATTTTAAATTACATGGGTGACTCGCATTATATTTTTGTGAATGGCACATCTCTAGGCCATCTTCTCTTTTCACAAGACAACTTTGACATTCTTATTCATTCTTATGATTTAAATTTAATCCTTTAGGTATGATCCTTAAATTTCTATCTTTGTCCTTGACCTCTCTCTGAATATTGTTCCTCCTTTCTAATTATCACTTAATATCTCTTTTATAAAGTCACATCGGCAGTTCAAATTGAACATGTCTCAAGTTAAACCGATAATCTCTCTACAGAGTCTTTCTTATTCTTCTTCTAATGTCAGAAACCACTATTCCTCAAGTCACCTTAACAAATAATCTTGGAACCTCCGTGGACTCACTTATCTTATACATTCACTTAACTGCCATCGTTTAGGGGAATCTAGTCCTTTCTCTCCATTTTCACTTATTGTCATAGTTACTTGTTTGGCCATCCCTTAATTCTTGTCTAGATTATGGCAAAAGGGTATTACTTGCTTTCATACTCTTATTTCTCTTACTCCTTAATTTTGCCTTTTTCAAAATTATTTTATGTCTTCGAGTTGATAATTGGATTAAAGTTAATTAACACAAGTAAAAATGTCTATTATCTATATCTTATTTAAAGTTTTAAAAGTAATTTTGCATACATTAGTTTACTTGATTATTTTTAGCAAGCTAGTGAGAAAAACGGGAGCTTTTAATAGATATAATAGAAGAAGATGATGATGCATAGAGCAATTAAAATGTTTGAAGACATAATGAGAACATATTGCTATCAAATTCTAGTCCAGAATTTTTTTACTCCTTAGAGATAGTAAAGATATTGAAAGCATAGTTTAAGAAGTCAGAAAAACCAAAGTTCAACCCCAGGCTCCACCACTTGCTAAATATTATGTTATTTTTGCAACTAAATCTCTCTGAGCTTGAGTTTCCTCACCTATAAAATGGAGAGTTTCCTCACAAGATAAAAAATAAAATGATGTGTTAAAGAATTTTGCCTAGTTTGTGGCATATAATAATTATTTTTAAAAGGTTAAATATAGTGTGAATAATAGCCATAGTAATTGGTTTATCAGGTTGTCTTGAATCAAATGATGATCATTTTGTCTCTCATTAAGAAATGATTTGGGTTTATTTTAATTCTAAGTATTATGATAACATTATGAAACTCATCAAAAGCAATTTCTTGCTATTGGTTTCATTTCCCCAATACAGCTGTGTGAGGGAGTATAGCATAGCTACGTGTGGGAGAAAGAAGAAGACTCACTCTTTTCTTGTTTATTTACCAATTGTTAGTTGAAATGGAAATTTTCCTTCAAGCAGCTCAAGATATGTCCTTATCAAAATTACCCTTTATTTTTGAAAAATTAAAAGTAATATTTATCACACAATGCAAGGCAAAAAGTGGTAGGAAGTCACTGACTCCTGGAGTTAAAGTTAAAATGAAGCAAAAAACAAAACAAAACAAAACAAAAAACCCTACAGAGATAATGAAAAAAAAAGTAAAATTTTCTTCACTTATTTTTATTTTATATCTAATTTTTGCCTAGGGCGGTAAGGTGGTAACATATGGTTCATGAAACAGATTTGTTGAAGTCTTAGCAAAATGATTCTAGAAGGAAAAAAAAAGAAAGGAAATTGAAAGGTCCAGGGTCTAGTTTGTTGGTCCAGTTAAAGAAGTCTGTTTTGTTTTGTTTCGTTTTGTTTTGTTTTGTGTTCCCCTTGGGGAAACCTGCTCAGGATTTCATGTACGGTGTTTGAGTGACTACACCAGTCTCAGTCTTAATTCTGAGAGTAGTTGGTCTTAGGACATCCAATTAATGAGAGCAAGGTGTGGCAGTGGGAAGTGATTGGCCAAATGCTTAGGAGATAAGTGGTTATCGTGCCCTTGGAGACTAGCTATGTTCTACAAGCCAGAGGGCTTTAAGTTAGAAGTCTGGCTTTAATAAAGAGGATTAGCAATTGGACCATAGTTTCAAGAAAGGAAATCAGCTTAAAAGAAAAAGTAGAGACTAGTTAGCACAGGAAATGGATAGAGTATGACTTGAAGTAGGGATGGTGGGTAGGTGAGAATGGTTGTTCTGACTTCCCCTGACCCTGATGCACTGTATCCCAGGTCCGTAAGACAACGTTTGATGTAGAGAAAAAGGAAAGAATCATGGGAATCCAGATTTATTTGGCACTGGGAACCACAACCATTCTAACATAGTGGCAAACCTGACTTATTGGAAATGTTCATAATATAAGGGGAATTAGAGACAGGGGATTTCTGGGAGCCATCAAGTACTGTAATGTTCTAGATACAAGAGAGAGCAACAATAGTGACAAATATAGTTTCTGGCTTTAAGGAGCTCACTGTCAATTTGAGTAGAAGAGACACACAATTCAAATAGAAAACAGAAAACAATAGAGGTCAGGATATAATTATCTGCCAAAAATATAATAGGAACAGTAAAGGAGGTCAGAGCAGAGAGAAGGAAAAAGAGAACTTGCTTAGCAATAGCAAACAGAACATCACAATGTCCTACTTTTGGTAATTTGAGGATCATGTTGAAAAAAATTATAATAATATATTAAATAATGTTAATCTTCAATGAAGCAATGATACAAATGCAGTCTCTTGGTTCTGTTTTCCATTTTCAATTCTACCAGCTTGGATTTAAAAATAATAAAATATAGAAAATAGCATTGATTTAACATGCAGCAGAAATTCTGCTCAATCCACATATCAGAGGAGCAATGTTTGACTGACACCAGAAATCACAGTCACGAATTTCCCAAACTAGTCAGGATACCTGTACAAATCAAGTGGGAAAGGAGAGAACTTCTGTATCAGGGGGAACTTGCCTTGTTTGCAGGATATAGAAGCTGCCCACCTCCAGATGACAATTACCATGCATACCTTGATCAGTTTTCTACATCTTATGATTTTTCAAGAGATGACACACACCTTTAAAAAAATTGAAATCTTCATTTTTTCAATGGGAAACTGATTCAAAACATTATTCAGGTCCAACAACATATGTCTGTGGGTTGAATTTGGTTGGCAGCCTTCTGGTTTTCCACCTCTTCTTGAATTTATAGCTGCTCTTAAGGAAGCAAAAACAGAGTGCAATGATTAGCAAGAATTCCAAATAACTTCTGTATACAAAATAAATCCTAATAAATGTTTAGTGACTGACCAGCACATTAGGTTATTCTATGAAAAAAAAAATCCATTTATGTACAGATTTTAGGTCATTGGAGGTTTGTTGTTGCTGTTGTTGTTGTTGTTTTTGTCCAACTTTCATAGCTGGGCTCATTTTCCTAACCTGAAAGAACAAAACTTCTGCTGCTGCCAGTCCTCCTCAAAGCATTTTTTAAAAACCATTAACAGATGTCTCCAAAAGGTTAACTTTTCTAAATTATAGCAAGTATAGTAACTCTTAATTTGTCTGATATTTTCAAAGTCGCGTAATATAAGATATAGATGGGAGCATCTACACATGTATGGATCTATTGTTGTAGGGCAGTTAAAAGAGAGGTTTGCACCACCTTGGATGGTGATAATAGTAGTAGCGAAAATTTAAACACATGTGCACACACACATACAGATGTGAAATTCACAGTGCATAAGATGCGGAAACGTAGCTTGGGTGTGGTTTTATAACCCATTTCATCATGTGTTATCTATTAATAGATCAGAATCTTTAAGTCTCAGAAGTAGTCATGATACGATTGTTAAGTGAATAGAGGAAAGAGAGAAAAAAGAATTATTGTTCAATTTCTTTTAATTAAATAGATAATCCTGATATCCATTTTAAAACTAAATATTTATGCATTCCCTTGTGACTTCAGTGTGCCCAAGACAAAATCATATACTTTGCTTTGTGAGGAGCCTAATTTAAGACAGAAATTTGGCTACGCTACTTCAAATTATGGTAACAACTGGAATACAGTTAGATAGATATAAGATATCTAACCATCTCCTGTACCTCCCACCTCCTGGGGAGAGCCCTCCTCAACTCCACTTTTAGGAAAGAGAAGCAAAACACCAGTTGTTTAAATAGGGAATCTAGCCCCCAAACAACTCATGGATTGAATTTTCTAATAATGCAGCCGAAGCTCTTCAAGAGACTAAGGCATCAAAAGAGCCTTTAGTTAATCAGCCTGGAAAGAAAAAGATACATAATAAGATATACAATATATATAGCGTATTGAAGGATCTGCTAAGATGAGGATTGAAAAATTCATTCAAAAACTTCCAATTTAAATAATGTGGACTGATAAATATTTTTTGTTATTTTGATAATTATGGGCTTCATAAAAGGAAACCTCACTGGCCAAAATTTCTGATTAAATTTGAGTGAAAACAATATTTTGTGGAATTTGTTTTGTTCCCACACCAAAGACCCTTTGATGTTTAATACACAAGAGAACTGTTTTGCAAGTGTTTAAATTGATGTTTTACTCACAAAGTTCATGACATAAACATTAAAACAAAAAACACTCATGCTGAAAGTTATACAATAGACCCTGATTGCTTCTGGTATGACCCTTTTGTGTTTTTCTTTTATGTAAAATAATTTATTTTGCAGCAACAGTTAAGACTGGATGTGTGTTTTGAGTAGCTAAACATCATACTTAAATTAATCTCAAATAGACATACATAGTATTACTTTCATGTGCCTGTATATTTATTTCTCTATCTTTGTATCTACCTACTTAGCTTAGCTTCCTATCCTCTTCTTTTCTTCTATTCCCAGCTATGATCCATACCACTTCCCCCAACCGCCAGTATATTCTAAAATGAAATGTATTCCCAGAAAACTTAATTAGAGCAACCATACTAACAAATATAAGCCTAGTAGCAATGGGCTTTAAAAATAAGAAGACACTATAATAATCAGTAACGATTTTAGAACAATGCAGATATAATATGTGAAAGAGTTATGGCCAAACATGTAGTTTCTCAGGCCCCTCCTCCATCTTGCTGAACGTTAATATCTTTTGAAGGTACAGTGAAATCTTCATGATTATGAAGCTCCTTACACTGACCCTTGAGAATCACTACTCTACAGTGTTTTTCCTTTTCACTACTAGAGCCATTTATTCATTTTCAACTGAAGTTGAGTTATTTCTGACCCTAAGTCCCAGGAGAAATCTTAACTTATTGCCAGTAGTCTTTAAGTCCAGTGGAATGAAGCTCTATGAGTTCAATAATAAATTGTTAAAAGTGATCGTGGCTTTGGTCTCCTCTTGCGATGCACACAGCAAGTGTGTTCCTCCTCATTTACAAGTCCCAGTACCTCAGCAAGTCATGCCTTCATCATTAGGCATTTGCTTTGTCCCTGACCACAATTTTCTCTACTGGTAACTTGGTCATGCATTGTCTCATTCCCTTCCAGTCTCCCTTGTGGATAAATACCAAGCATTCAAAACTCTAACACTTATAACAAACTTCCTGATTGTTAACATTCTGTAAATCTGAATTTCTGAGTCTTCTCTTCTCAGATTACATATGTTTTTTTCTTCCCTCCGCTGAATAAATTTTATATTCAACTTAGATCCCCAATTGCCAATGTTTACCATGACTATGACCAGAAATTTATGTAATTATTGGACAGAACTGAACCTCTTGTCAATATTTGTGGGTAGGAGAGCTAGCTCTTCAGCATCTGTTCACTTCAAATGGAGAGCCAGATTCTAGGCCTTTCTCACTTTGATAAATGAGAGATATCAGATCTTTCTAATTTAAAAATATATACATATGAATTATCGATTTAGAAAGAAAGTTATTTCTACCTCACACCAAATACAGAAATTATTTCCAGAAGAATCACAGTTCTAAAAATAAAAGTTGAAACAACAGATTTTTTAGAGAAAAACGTAGGAACAGTCTTTGTGGCCTTGGATTAGACAAGGATTTTTTAAGAGGACAAAAAAGCACTATTCATAAAAGGAAATACATGATAAATTGGAAATATTAAAATTAAGAACTTCTATTAATGAAAAGTTTCCATTAAGAATATAAAAAGCAACCCACAAGTGAGAAAAGATCATTATTGTAACACATATAGTAAAAATGACTTGTATCCAGAATAGGAAAACAACTCCTACAAATCTAAGTAAAAGACAAACAACCTAATAAAAGACGTAACAAAAGTTTTGCACAGGCACTTCATAAAAAGATTATTACATAGCAATCAGTCACACAAATAAAAATTTGAATGAAATAAGCCCAGCAAAAAAACGTACATACTCCAGGTTTCCATTTATATGAAGTTCAAAAATAGGCAGAACTAAGACAAGAAAAATAATTATTCTTGGTAGGGTGGGGTGGATAGTGATTGGAAGAGACCTTCAAGAGGTATCCGGAATGCTGATAATGTTGAGTTTTTTGGTTTAGGTGTGATTACATGAATGTGTTCAGTGTGTTATATTCATAGACTTTTATACACAAACATAGGCATACACACACTCACACACAAATGCAGAAACTATTTAAAATGTATTTTATGCTTATACAATCGAGAGAGAAAGAAACTAATTTTTAAATGCATTAAAAGAGATATTCTGAAAGTTTAATGATGTTATCATTGTCACAACAATGGACTATGATATTACTGTCCCATTCTCAGACATGTCCCTTTGGCACTGAAATCCAATCCAATCAGTTCAAAGTTTAAAGACATGAGCATTAGGAAAAGACTAATTGGATGCAATAACAAATTTACTAAATAAAACAAATGTCAGCCATATTTGACTACTGTCAGTTACCGATTCCCGTTAATTACTGTTGAGCACTAATTATGCAATATGCAGCTTCTCCATATTTTAACTTGGGCAGGCCAAGATAGAGATGGAGAAAGTCTGGTGTACTGCAATCAGTGCGTGATTAGATATAATCTGCTTGATAAAAGGGCTTTGTAATTGAGTCACATCCTTTTGGAAATAAATACTGTAGAACATGAAATCCCAGGAAACAAGCAATCGCAGGTCAAAATGTATTTTTTGCACTTCATACTCTTCCAACAAAGATCAGTGAACCAGTTCTGTTCCAGAGAGTGTCTGAGACTCCACTTGTTCTGCCAGTGTTTTCTAATACTGTAGCTGCTGAGCAACTTGTTCTATCACCCATGTTTTCTCCCTACGTGACATTTCATCATTCAGTGCCCTAAGATAGTCACTCTGTTTTCTCTTATTTGATACTTGTTCACAAGAGGCGGAAAATGGCTCAGCATTTCTTGCTAGATTAGGTCAAAACTGACAGGGGAAACGGAAGATTGCATCACTTATGCACTCTTATGGCTCTCCTGTGTATCTAAGGAGATTGCCATTTCATAAAACGTCTTATGCTGCCTAAATATAATTACAATGGCAAAGGCATTTTGTTCCTATTTGCTTTTTAATTTTTACCTCTTACCTGATCACCAGAGGGAAATTCAGAAGCAATTCCATTAATCTTAATTTTATTTTTTCTACTATGCCCTTAATATAAACGTAATTACACCCTTGGACTTCTCTTCCTTAAATGTTTCATTTGTCATTCCTGTGAAATCTTTACTTTTCTCTTCATTTGCTTGGTAACCAGAAACATTAAATGTATACCTGGAAGTTCAAAGTGAGATTCCTAAAGTTCTAGAGAATTTTTTCCCCAGATCACTGGGTATCCTTATCATAAGGTTGGTGTTTACAAATAGATGTTGTGATATTTATTCTGATTTAAGTTATTCAAGCAACATCCCATGAGAATAATATTATTCATTGTATAGTCTCAGTGGCTGGAAATTCATTCTTTTGGGTCTCTTTTCACCAAGTCTTTTGGGAGGAAATTATGCCTTAAAGAAAGTCATCAAAGTTTCCCAGGATCTAGGAGACACAAACAAACTCTTTAACAAGAGCTACAAGGTTCTCCTAATCCAGCCTTAATTATCTCTCCCTAACTTTCCCACCTAACCACCCACATTCTAACATTCATTTTAGATATTCACTCTTCTTTTCCTTAAATCTTGTGATCTCAGCCTGCACTGCTCTTGATATCCCATCTGTGCCTTTGGAGTCCTATTTATCATACAACATCAAAGTCAAATGTCACCTTTACCTTGAAATTGTCCTCAGTCCCATCCTCCACTGCACTCTTATCAGACTCCATGGTGGACAAACATGTTTATTTATAACTTAATCCCAGGTTCTTAATAATTTTTGCAGAAACTGTGGGGCCTATAAGTATTTTTTTAGGGTAGAGGCTTAACAAAAATTTGAAATGTAAAATCAGTTGCTTTGCTCTCAATAAGATAGAGACTAAAAGGCTAAGAAAGGTGTCCACGGGATGAGAAATACCAATAGGATACCAAGAGCTAAGAAAAGATCAAGGTTGCCTTCCACACAATTTTGTCCAGGACTTATTCTACTCAAAAATGTATATTACTTGTCATTTTCACCATTTAAGATGCTTACATGCAATGACAATCACTGTATTTCAATTTATCAATGCAGCTGACTTTGCCAGTAACTGCAATATTCACCCAGATTCCCTGATGTAAGTTAAATAAATGCAAAACCTTATTATCACATTTCCTATATATAACACCTGCCCAGTCAAAGACAATGTTACCCAATGGGGTGGCTATGGTCAAATTCTGTTACTGTGATCTTCCTTTCTCATTATATTTGACATTTTTGAAACTGAGTTTTATTGCACTCCCTCCGCTTATGGAAGTGGTCTGGGGAAATTAGACTTAATAGAGATGTAGAAGCCACAGGGAAAAAAGAAAAGAAAAGTGAACTGGAAGGAAACTGAAATTAAAATGTTATTTTGGTAAATGGCTGCTGTGGTGGAGACGACAAACAATTGCAATGCAAGTTAATTACTGACCTGTCAGAAAAGTGTAGCACGAAGGTTGTGCCACACATTACTGGAACTACCGAGGCCACAAGTCATTTCCACAGGGGAACAAACAGACTGTGCTGTACCACAGATCAACATAAGATCTTTCCAGGGGTTAGAAATGAATTTCTCAGAGAAGTAATATTTGTCTATGGAGTTGTCGTGAGCTCTTAGCCAACCTGGAGAAACAGCTCTTCTCACATATTTTGGGAAAAGAAAGGGGTCATATCACCACAGAGGATTCTTGTGTGTTTAGGCAGAGGAGACCATTGCTCTTGGGGGTTGGAGTGATGAGGCAGCTCACTTGCCACACACTAATACCAAACTAATACTAATGAATGGGAATTCCAAAGGATGTACTCAATGCTTGCCTCTGAGATGGTTTTCCTTACAAAATCCTCGGTGCTAATTCATGTCAGGCAAGAGAGTCTTTATCAGAACAAATAGCCCTGCTAAATTCTAAGACAGTGATAAGTGTCATTTTTTTTTAATGAGACATAAACAAGAGGGTTATTCTGAAATGAAAATATGGTATTCTTTATATTTTTGAAAATTCTTATGATTCTCCAAGTATACTTTAATCTTAGACTCATAAAATGTAAAATGCATTGTATTTTTTTCTGCTTCTAACTAATCATGAAATATCTAAAGCTCATTTGGCCCTTAGAAACACTGACTAGGGTTATACATATTTTTAAAAATAAGAAATAAACTTGGTCAAGGACATTTTCCTATTGATAATGCTTTGTTAGGCTATGCCCAGTGGCATGTACTAGTTTCCATATTTTTTTCTATTTATATAGTCAACAAATATTTATTAATTTTGTCAGGAATATTTATAAATGATTAAATAGAAATAATGATACAATATGTGTCTAACATGGCTGCCCTATAATCATTTTATCTCCCTGTCAGATTTCCTTTAGGATTCTCATTACCTTGTGTTTTCATACACAGTTTCCGCTTGACTTGTGATATTGTGAATGTAGGCCCTGAGTTCTGTCCTGGGACTGCTTTGAACAGGCTGTGCACCTTAGGGAAGCTTCTCAGTATCTCTGAGCTTCAATTTTCTCTGCTCTGCAGCATGGAGATATATCATAGTGCCTATTCAGCTTCTCCTAGCTCAAAAAATTCTTGATATACTTTTAAT
>NW_006442484.1:20640096-20642295 GCF_000325575.1 Pteropus alecto
GGCAAGCTTCTGAGCCTCAATGTAAATAACTCAGTGCAACAAATAATTGATAGAACAGCTATGAAATTTATAATTAAATGAACTACCACATTCACTTCTATTTGAGTATTTGCAGTGAGAGTGGAGAATTGGGCCCAGAACACCACAGAACCAAGTCTGTTGAGCAGAACCAAAGTTTGTGTGGCTCTTATGAAGAGCATTGTCATCACGGCTTCCTGTTTTTAAAACAGTATTGAAAGTAGAACTAGTGCAATATCAGAAGCTATTCTTGCTCTTCTCTTGGTACATGTAAAATCAGGAAGTCTAGAGAAATTGTGAAGGCAGTCTTAACAGATTTACATTATAATTTCTAACTCAGGGATGTTTATTTAGAGAGTTTTGTGAAATCAATGGATATTTTAGACACATGCAAAATGAACTAACTCTTCAATATTTTCATCAGTCATTCACCAAGACTCTGTGTGCCTCTTGAAAGAACATAAATGCATAAGACATGAATGTTTTCTCTAATAAAATTAATAATGATGATGATGATGATGATGATGACCAGATATGTTATAGGTAGAACAAGGGAAATGCTGAATAGGCATGTCGATCACATGAAATTTAAAGTTAATATGACTTATAGCTAACAAAATGCTTGACGTTATTAAGTTGCATAGAAATACTCATAGACAAATATTATTGACTTTACAATATATTCTACCAAACCTGAAAAGTTGAGGGTCAAGGAGGGATGAAAACATGGGTGGAATAACAGAATATGATTTAAAACCCCTGTGAATATTCCTGGAATTGATATATATGTTTCTGGAAGCACATGCACTCCCTGATGCTGGCAGCTTAGTCATGACTGACCCTGTTGTATAAGGGTTTCTTTTGACTCACAGTTAGGCAGTTTGTCTCCTTAGAACCTTCTTTCATAAAGACTTAAAAATAAGACCTCCATGGCAGACTGTCACATTGTGCAACTCCAAGAGGCACCATTTAGTAGACTGCAATGCTAATTAATATCCTGTTCCTAGTCACAAATGCTACTCCTCTCTGTTTACTTAAGTTTATACATGGAGTAGACTGATCAAAACTCTTTTATTGCAAGATATTTCTCCCATACAGGCAAGAAAAGATTCCAGTTTAAGATTCAGGTAAATGCTTCCCTGAGAAGTAAAAGGGAAGTCTGACTAATCATTTGTGACATTACTTTAATTAATCATTCCCCTCTCATATACATCTAAGTGATTCACAGAGAGAATGATATGTTTCAAGTATGTAGGTAAGAAAGAAAAGATGGTAGAATTTCAGAAGTGTTGACTCTGAGGATGAAATGAGGCCTGACTAGGTGCTGCAGTAGGGATTTGGCATCCACAATATGTAAAGAATCACAAGTGCCTGGTAGAGGGGGAAAAAAGGGTGTTAGGATGTAGGTGAAGAGAAATGGGAAGTTGATAGTGAACAGAAAGGGCTACAAGTGGGGTCCAAATACAATTCGTAAAATTTGGCCTAGAAATGGCCTTATCAACTTGGTATGAGAGTCCTAACAGGATGGAAGAGAATAAATCATCTCTGAACCCACAAGTACAGCAGTTACAAGTTTCACAGCCACTAGCACAGCTGCTATTTCAGTCCATCGGGTTTCCTTCCGCCTCTATTCTCCCTCCTTCCTTCTGTACCTCCTTCAATCCTGTACCTCCCTCAGTCTTGCTTCTGTCTTGTACTCAGTTTATCCATACAAGATATTTGTGTATCATTCCAAGGAAAGTCCTCTTCCCACATTCTCTCCTTCAGAGTGTCTAGAATACCAGCCTCTTACATTAGTGGCTGGGTTTGAAGGAGTGGGGCTTCCAGTAAATCCTTCAGCTCAATGAAGGGCTAGCAAGATGATCAGAATCACCCATACCGAGGTCAAATACCATTTTCATCATGGTATTTGATGTTATATTTTTCCTTCATAACACATTTCAGGATCTACATTATAATCTCATAGTTATTTGCATACCTTTGCACTGCTGAGCCCCTTGCCTGAAGTGTCCAACCTGCTCTGACTTTGGTCCAGCATGGGCTGATCTCTTTTGCAGACTTTCTCTCCATCTCTCAGTTCCACCTGAGTTTGATGCCATTGGTTCTCTCTCTACCTGGGCACAACTCTATTCTCATTTAATTATGAATTGTTTCTCTATCACCCTCACCAACTATAAGCTG
>NW_006442484.1:20642583-20648904 GCF_000325575.1 Pteropus alecto
TCTATATCTATATATATATCTATATCTCCAGCCTCTAATATAGTGCCTGCCACTTAGGAGAATCTCTATAAATGTTAAATGGATAATTTATATTCTGTTGGTAGGAATCTTTAACAAGAGGTTTTGTGTCATTTTCTACATTATTCTCAGAGCACTGTAGCGCTCTGCAAAATTAGAATTCACTGAATATTGGCAAATATGAGAACAATTATGAGATAGTATCAAGTGAATGCCATTGTGGAGCAGAAGACAAGGGAAGCTGAATAAAGAGAATGAACAGAGTGCAGTAGGATATCAACAAAATGTGAGAATGGGGTCCGATGGGGAAGGAAGTGATAGCTAGAGGAGAGAAAGAGTGAGGAACGAAAAATAACATTAGCACTGTGGTAAGGGAAGAGATTAGCCGAACAGAAAGATCTGAAGGAGAAAGATTTTGAAAATGCTTTCTGCAGTCTGTCCCTGAGAAAACAGGTGGAGAAGCCAGATAAGAGGCCCTTTAAGTAATCCAGCCCTTTGACAGCAATGCATCACTAGGCAAATTATGGGTTGATTGTGAAATCAATACAAGAATGCAAATGTTGATTTGACAATAAAATTTGTGTAGGCTTTGAGGAAGTGATGTGTCCTATAAATGGCACCTGGCAGGGCTATGTAAATACAGTGGCTTCATGCTCTTGGTCAGAAGATAGTAGCTTTAGCCTGAGTGATTTCCTTCATCAATATTACAAACACAGCATCCTTAGAGTTTGAATCTCTGAGTAATAGGGAAGAACAAGCCTTGAATTCACTCAGAGGAGAACCCAGATTTTTCTAGAAAATAATTGTATGTTTAATCATAGATTCACCCATCCCCTACCCAAATCCCTTGAGTATCAATTCATACCACAGTATTTATATCGTTGCTTATCTGCCTAAAACTACTGAGCTCTGTTAAGTCTGTAGTAATACTTCTTGAGCAACCAGACTTTAAGCACATCAGTAATAGAAGTGAAAAGGACCTGACAGATCACAGCAATTCTCTAGGCTGCCCCTGCCCCTTCACTATCACTTTTTTTTCCAATGATGAAACAGAGGTTCATTGACTTGTACAAGATCGCAAAGGTGATCATTACAGGTAGCGTTGCTACTGGGCTCTTTCTACGCAGCCCATCTAATTACCATGAGTCCAAAGCCCCCATTACCATCGCGATCCCCAGATTTTCATTCCTTCGTTCATTCTTATTTCAATTCACTAAAATATACCCTGGAAAAAAAAACTGTTTTAATAGTAGCATTTACATATATGTCAAAGATTCATAGATTCACTTTGCTTTTTTCTTGAAATATTTTTTATTTGGCTAAGAAAAACTAATGGCCTCAATAATAAATCATATACAGAATAAAACCCAAACGTATTTTCATCTACTGTGATATATGGAGAAATAACTATTTATATCATCTGCATGTGACTGCATTCACTTTTATACAGTTATATATAAATAATATTCTATTATCTTATTCTAATTAGATATAGAGGTAAGATACCTTTTGCATACTTTATTGGCCAGATTTGATACATTTTAAAACTATTCTCGTAAAAGTGGCTGTCATGATATTTCTATGGAATAGTGGGGATAAAATTTTCTTTTATTCAAATTATTATTTTAAATCTTGTTGAAAGAGCCCTTATTCTCAGATAAATTTTTATAAAACATCACATAGGTAGGAACATGGCTACATTCTTTTGGTCAAAAATGAAAATATGATCAAAATAAATCTGTTAAGGAATTCTTAAAACAACTTTCCCATAAACAACTTTTTGGGGTGTAACTGAAGTACAGTAAAGTACATGTATTTAAGTCTGTAATTTGATTATTTTTAATATATATATACTACTATAATTAAAACATCATCACAATCAAGATAACAAATGTATTTATCAACTCTCAAAGTTTCTCGAATCGTTATAATCCAATTCTCTCTCCAACATATCTCTAGCAATCATTGATTAGCTTTCTGTCACTATACGTTACTTTGTATTTTCTAGAGTATTATATAAGTGAATTAACAAGTACTCAATGAGTACTTTTTTGGGAAGGGGGGACTAACTTTCACTCAACACAATAAATTTGTAATTTATCCATGTGGGCGTATGCATCAATAGTCCGTTCCTTTTTATTGTGAACAATATTTCATTGTGAAAATGAACTAGAATTTGTTCATTTATTGACCTGTTGATGGACATCTTGGTGTTTGTTTGTTTTGTTTTGTTTGTTTTCAGAATAAAATACATATTCATTTCTTTCTGCTCAATGTTCTTAGGAAAATGAATAGTCTCTCAGATCCTCATTTTGCTCTTCTATAAACAACTGAGATTAATGTCTTCCTCCTAGGAGTTTTGCAAGGATTAAACCACTAAACACATTGCCTGACACATAATAAATACTCAATAAATATTAACTTCTAAGTTATCACTTAATTGCTTTACTGGCATCAGTTATGAGGTAACACTTTCTTCCTGTTAAAATGCTTTCATTTTAAAATCATGTCTGTGTCTACTTAACTTGAACATTATCACAATTCTAGCCCAATTGTCTGTCCAACAAACAGGGGTACCAATACAGTTGGCTTCTTAAAGTACAATCCTTCTTTGGGATTCTATATTGGCTTCTATAACTAACTGATGACAATTTTTTCTAATGTATACACACACGCCCAGGCTAGCTAACAGAATGTCTATGTAGGTAGGACATGGAGACAATAATCAGGCTAAAAAGGGGCCTGTTTCTAGAAGCTTAGAAGCTGTGTTTGCATCGTAAATGTTCTATTTTAAATGAGATGACATGTTCATTTGTGGAGCTTGTGGGGAGGTACAGTTGAAAAGGATTATAGATTTGGGGAAGCAACTAAACTCCCAGTCTGCCCACTGATGATGCCAGTTTAGTTATCTTTGTTTTCTTTTTCTGAATTATTGTTTCTTCACTGAATCTCCTTTAAAATGTGCCCACACTGAATTTTTCTGCCCAAATCAGAAGTCTTCCATTAAAATATAAGTAAATAAATAAACAAAAAAAAAAGTGTCGATTTTCTCTTTCTTCATAAACATTGTGTCCAACTAAGCTACTGAATCTAGTTCTGTTGGCAGATGGTGGTGGACAAAAGAATTTTAATTCCCCCTCATGGATATTATGAGTAGAAGTTGCATCTCGGGCTGAGCACCATGCTAATAAGGCCAAGCCAACACATTTGATGGTCAATGGGACTGGCTTGGTTTGCTCTAACACCAGTTCTACTAACTTAAATTTGATTTTATTGATGTAGGTTTTTGTTCACCCAAAAAGAGTGCTGGTGGTTGTATGTGGAGGTGGGGTGGAATGGAGTTAGTAATTGATCAGTGATTTTGTGAATGAAAAGAGCATATACCCTAGAGATGATTAGTTGGCAACATCATTTCTGTATAAGGAAGATTGTATTATGTTGCCATTAGTTTCTTGATGGAATTAGAAACTACAGAGTAAAGGTATGCGGCCTATGAACTTGGAAGTCTTCTGGCATATACGGTACTGTCCACATATAAGGGTCACATAATTTAATTGATTAAAACAACTACAAAGGAATGACCTTTGTCTTCACTACTCAGAGAAGTGGAGACTATTTATTTCATTTTTGTACCTTACTGATTAATAGGAATGTGCACTCCATCAAAAAAGGTTTTCATGGAAAAGTTCATGAGTAGAATAATATAATGCTTTTATATTTTATCAGGATAACACGGTAATATGCAGAAATCTACAAATGCAGATACCTCTGCGGAAACACCGAGTTCCACCCGCCAAGGCACCGGAGCTGTGCAGATGAGAATCAAAAATGCCAACAGCCACAGTGACAGGCTGAGCCAAACCAAATCCATGATCCTCACTGATGTTGGGAAGGTCACTGAACCTGTAAGTCAAATACCTCTAATACCCCAAGTTCCTTAATATCAAATTTTGTAAAAAAAAAAAAAGAATTAGTCCTGTTTTATTCGTTTTCCTAATGTGCATGAGAAAACTGTTTTCGTAATATATTTTATCTTGCCTACTTATAGTCATAATAATATTCCCAGTTCTGAGAGAAGAGATGGACTTAATCCAGAGTGATAAAGTGGATTTGGAGCTAGACTGAAGAGCACCTTTGACTCATTTTAAGGGCCTTCACTATCATGCTTCAGTGTCATAAAAATAATGAGGTTATGCTAGCATGTGGTGTTTGTACTTCCAAATACAGTACATCACTTTGAAAAGCCAGAGGCTAAATTTAGCTAAGAATGAACTGAGAAATAAAAGTCTTTTTTAAAAAAATGTGAAAATCTCTTTCTTAAAATCTCCCAGCCATACACGATGTTGGAAATTAGGATTTGATTTGGAACGAACTTAAACAATTGAAATGGTGTGGCGATTGAAGGTTTGGGGAGGAAGCCATTTTGTCTCGATAATGTGTCATTAGGAAGATTTGAAATAAAATAGTTAGAGATGAACTCTACTGCCAATTGTGTCCCTGCCCCTGCACGCATCCTGAGCCACTAAACACACTGATTGTGATGAGTCTCCTCTGGTTAATTTCCTTCCATAATGGTGGTAACTTGCAGCTGAGGCCATAGGATGTTACAAAATTATTTATGCAATGTTAGCCACTCTTTTGGACCCTAGACCTATTTTGTTTCTCACAGTGAGAGAAAGAGCGAGAAATAGGTTAGCTGGGGACAGGCTGCAAGTTCCAGTCACCCTGCAGAAACATGTGAGCTATTAATTGTATGTTCTGTTAGTATTGTAGGGGCCTATGAAATATTCAGCTTCCTAACTGAGTTATTAAATGAGATAAACTTGCTGAGTAGCATGTTACCGATTATATTTATTCCCTGTTTTTCACTCGAATTTCAAGGGCAAAATTAATGCACAATGATCTCAGGAGCCTGAGAAATATATGATTTTAATCATCCTTTCTTCAGGTATTACAAACAAATTTAGTATGAGGAAGCCAGTGATTATATTCTGAGAGTGAGAAGTACATCCTTAGATAAGGTTACTCAGAGATGCATTTTTCTTTATTTACTTTCTCATTTAAAAGCATTGTCTGCTGGGAGGCACAACACTGCCAGCCTGACTCTGCTTTCAAACCCGCTAAAATGTTCCTCAACTATGAACTTGAGACAGTGGTTAGAGTAAATTATTGGAATCTCTATAATGTATTATCAGTAAGAACTGTACCTTTGAAAAAGTTTAAAAGTTAAGTGTATTTAATGATGCCTAACATATTTTATTGGCTGTGTTTAACAAAAGGCACTATGCCGCAGTTGTTTTTGACAAGCATGAAAACATCACAGCATGAGACTGCAAAAGGAATTATGGAGAGAAATTACAAGTGATCCATCTCTCAATGAATTATCCACCTCAATAGCCCGCAGAACTCAGCTACCAATTAACACCTACTTTATTACATGTTGGGATGTACTTAATAACTTTCATGTGTTTATGCACTATTACCTTGACTGATGCCTCTTGTACAATTAGGCATAATTGGCATATCAATATGCAAAAGTTAAAAGGATTAACCCTCTTAAAACTAATGAGCATTTCTGTATCCAGCTGCTAAATGAGACAAAATTAGCATTTTTCACTTTTGGGCAGGATTTTATCATGCAGTTTCTCATTGTTGATATTACCTTGTTACATAACTTTAGTTTGGGGGGTTATGTGCTGGGCTGCTAGAGAATAAGAGTTTTCCAAAGTTAAATTAGCTATAATTATCCCAGCTTTTGTTTCCTCATTCTTAGCCTGGGCAATATGTATTCCTCGATAAGGAGCAAAAATAAAAGTTACTTTTGGTTATGTGTGCTCAGTGCATAATTATATAAAAAGGGTATTTTAGTGAGGATATGTCATTTCACCGAGAAAACTTGGCTCAGAGATACTGTATTGAAAGCTTGCCATGGCACTAATTTTCTTTCTGTCTCAGTTCTTTTCATCTCTTTTTTCCATGCACAATTTTCTGACTAGATACTGACAGAATGTAAAGTATTTTGGCATATTTATTCAAACAAGCCTGTTAAAGATATCTACTCAAGCTAAACTAAGAACTTGATTTTTCAGAAGTTGGAGGTTGGGGTGAGGTCAAGGGAGGAGATTTTGAATTTAAGAGAAACAGGAGAAGATGTATTCTAAAAATGCGTGTACATGTTCATGTGTAGCGTGGTTTGTTATAACAGAGACACATACATTTATTTGTACAGAAAAAAATTAAGAGTACTTAGAGACTATATATGTTATACACTCTATTCAATATGCATGGCATATATAAATATAT
>NW_006442484.1:20649011-20714541 GCF_000325575.1 Pteropus alecto
ATATGTATATATATATATATATACTATTTGTTCACTGGCATAGCAATTATGATAATCTAATATGGACTTACTGGAGTGTATAATAACATGAGAATCTGATATTAGATTCATAATGATTTAACTTATTACAAAAATGATAAAAGGTTCTAGGGTCAAATCAATTATATAATTTTGTCATTAATTTAGAAATTCCTCTGTTTTATTTTGTTCAGTTAAAAATATGTTTACTATAACTGTGACCTCAGAATACTGTATGAAATTTGCCTGGATATGTCTCTATTTTGGGTATTTTCAATCGAAGAGTATATAGTTTAAAATGCCAATATAAACATTTATTCAACCCTAAGACTTGCAAACACAGGTGAATTTGAATTGTTAAATTAAAAGTTGCGATTATCTAAATGCTGCAGGCAATCATTTCAGTGAAACAGGTATTGATACTCCATTAGTATTTTATTGGTGGTATGCATCATTTTCTTTAAACAGCAAATAATCATTTTTTATGTGGTTAATGACTGAGGCTTTTTCAAAATTCAAAGAGGTCCCCTTACTACCTTGATAATGGAGAGGTGGGAAGTTTGGACATAGAAAGATACGGTTAGCATGAAAACTGCCTGTGAGAGAGATCTGGAGACTGCTTGGTGGGAAAGGGACACTCATTGGTGTCAGTGATTTGTTGTCTTATCCTGGGCACCAGAGTGAGCCCTCTTAAGGGTAGACTGCTTAGTTACCTGAATGTGCTAAACAGAGAAGCAGACGGCTTAGGGAGAGTAAATGGGGACAAGTGAAGTGTGCCTTTTTAAGGGCTAAAAAGACTAATGTGCAATCCGGCAAATAGTTAATGCAAAAGGTTTAATGTGGTTTGGATATTATTTATAAGAGGGATGCTCCAGTCTGGTTGACAGTTTAGAATAGATATTAATGAAGAATTTAAATAGCCCACGTCAGGAAACAGTAGACATAGGATTTGCAGGCAGGAGCAGTTTCGGCATTTAATGCTGGTGTCTTAAGAAGCAACATATATGAATATTCACCATCTCCAGTTTGTAAACCCTGCAGAAGTTCATCACTTCATTCATGGCCATTATGGACAAAGAAATATCTTTTTATTAGTTTTCAGATAAAGACTTAACTCGAACCATTCCTAAATGTTAACACACAGGACTCCTTTTGCTTCTGTTAAAAGTATGTGCTTGTTCATTTTTCATTGTAATATAAGAAAAAAGAGGAAACAATTTTCTTTTGTTTCTTACTTCTGTGATTATAGGATACTTGCCAAAGTTGTGGCTAGCCAAAAAGGCAGACATAAAAATTGCTACTAAAAATATAAGCCTTCTGTTTAGCAGAGTTTTTGAGAAATATTGTGAGACTGTAGGACTTGTCCATGTTTACTTTGAATGAAGCTTATAGTTAGGTTTGAGGCTTTGTTTGTGTAAATTGTCCTGAAGTGGATACTGATATTTAATTAAAATGACACTAAATCACATTGAATTGATAAGACTTGGCATCTCAAACAAAGGTAATTGCCCGTATTGGTTTTGTGCAAAAATAGTGCTGCTTGGAAAATGTGCAGCCAACACAGACTGTCAACTCCATTTATAGATCAATATGTGAAAACCATTGATCAGGCAGGCATGTATAACAGTAACGCTTTGCATTTATTTGTTGTTTTTATACCACATTAAAGCTTACAGGATTATAGGCTTCCTAAATATTTTGACTTCCTCATAAATATATGATCTGTTGCATGTTAATTAAATGAGAGTCTGCAGCCATTTCTAAAATTGTTTTTAGTTTGATGATTTCCTTTTATTGCTGTGGATCATATGATCTGAAAAGGGATTCGTTTCCTTTTGCATAAAGATTATTAAAGCTTATTTTAATATGTCCTGTTTAGTATAAGATGGGGTTGCCTTTTGCTTTGAAAAATATAGATACAGACAATTATTTTCTCTTAGCGAGTGGCTGATCTTCCCCCTCCTCACCCCTCTTTTATTAACTGGGCATTCTCAGCATTCAGGGTAGAATTATTTCCTGACATATTTTACACGCCTTGTAGATAATGGGTCTTCTTGATTTCTCCTGATAGAATTTGTTTTCTTTCTTTCCTTTTTATCTAGCTCTGTAGTACAGGCATCTGATCAAGCATTATGTAGAAAATAAACTGATCATCTCAATTTAATTCTAGGCACACACAAATATAATTTGAATTTTATTTTTCTGATTCAAGAACAAGGCTTATGAGCTGTTCTTATACACTGCATTCTGCAGTTAAATCTTTCTTATCTCATCAATGTAAGGACAGTGTTTTGTTCCTAATCTTTATTGGACTATTGTGGATGACATTTGTAAGCCATTTTGGTTTATAAGGAAAAGCTGGAGGACAGTGGAGTGAGACTCTCCATAGATTCAAGCTTCAGATATGACTACGCAATAATGTGTCTTCCAGTGCAATTTTCTTTGCCACTGAGAGGTCAATTTTGTTGAGAAATCTTTTTATATCCTCTATATACATCAGGAGTGCTGCTTTCAACAAAATACTTGGCTATATATATGATATTAAAGCAATAATAAAAGAAACAAGATTTCAGAAACAGCAAAATAAAAAATTATGAAATTCAAGGGTTACCTAAGGTAACTAGTCTGTGGTAGAGAAGACAAAAAAGTTTATTAGCCTGAATTTTGACTTTTACATAATGTGCCATGTGGGAGGAAAAAGAATCAAAAACCACCAGAGACTTCTTTCCTTGTCTTTGCCTTCCCGTGTCATTTCATGCTGTGAAAATCTTTAACTCTGTTTACCAAGCACAAATTGGACTTGCCAAAGGTTCAGAAAGTTTACAATGACACCACACTTCAAAGAATGAGCCTGGTCTTGAATTCACATATGTGGCTGCATCATTTCCATTTTAACTTGAGCACAGCTAAATTTGTTTATAATGTCCTACTGATCGAACATGGCGCTGAATGTACACGAGATACATTTTTTTAAAAGTTAGTCCTCTGATTACTAATTTGAATCCAAAACTCTAACCTTGTTAGCATCTGGACTTATTTCCATAATAACAACCCCTTCAGAACCTACAAAGTAATGAATAATTGACAACAAATGAAATGTTTTGATAGTTGTCGGCACAAAGCATGTTTAATGTTTTGTGTTGCTTCCTAGCTAATTATGTAGATGACACATTTGTCAGACCTTGACTGCCATTAGAAACGTGTTTCCAGAGGGGAGAAAAACAGGCTATTCATAGAGTAATTAACTAGAATGCTCAATGACCTGTGAGAGATTCAAATCGCTGCCAGTTCAGACATTGTTTTGTTACAGAAGCAGAGGGGTAATTAAAATTCCAAATTACAGTCCTATGATGGAGCATTTGTTTGTTGACAGTATACTCTTACTCTAGTTTGTTAATTCTTTTTTAAATTGCTTCTAATCCATTTTATAGCTTTAGGAGTTCTGTCTTTGAATTTACTGACAACTAATATTATGGTAAATTGTACTTCAATGGAGTACTGAGTGCCTCACAGTTTCAAGGGAGCACAAGGTGGGTGGGATAAAATAACTCGTTCCCTAAACTGACATATCAGGTGCTGTCAGTGGGTTTGCCACTAATGTGAAACATCTTGTTAAATACCGCTTTTTCAATTCTGTATTAGGAGAAAACATCCTAGTAGGAAATACAGAGATAAAAAGGAAAGTAATGATAAACATCTAGAAAGGAGAAAGAAACCTAATCTCCCAACACAAAATGATTGATTAAGGAGCGCTGTTACCAAGAAGGAGAAAAGAGGAGTTAGGACTGACGATGACTTGGGGGAGGGTGTAGAGTTCAATTCCAAAGATGCAACAGTCCGTAGGAAAGCTCTCATAGGTCACTCAAAATAAGAACATGTTTTACAGCATTACCTTGCGTCTTAGGTCAATAACAAAATGTGGGATAATGGGTATCACCCAGGAATTTCTCAAGGAATTATTGAGATAGTTTACAAATCTAGAAGGCTAAAGGTCTAAAAAATTCAGCACAAGTGAAATATTTATTTAGATTGCTGAAAGTGAGGATATAGTTTTATTAAAAAGATCTGACAGAAGTCACACGGTATTTGATGCAGGCGAGCTGACAGAGGCATCCAGTGAGCGTTGATTATCCCGAAGTCACTGTCAGCTAGGATTGATTTTCACTTTCTCCGTTTATGTAACAGTTCCTGTAATACAGCTGACCCCGAATCACGTTACCTTGTCATTTCTATGCATGGATCAAGAAGAGATGAGCTGAAAATAGCTAGACACTGACCTTGAACTTGCCAGAAAAGTGAGAAGTGACAGTGGGATTTTTCTGTAGTTCATGTACAAAGATTAAGGCAAACTGTTCTTCTGTTGAGTTCACTGTAGCAGCACAAGGGGGCAGAGCAGTACTAGAGATTACAGGTAAAATAGATTCCGCTCCAGCATGTAAAGGCTCTGAAATACCAAGTTAGAGCCAGAGGTCTCGTTTTCACATCTTAGTGTAGACATAAAGGAGAATTACTGATGAATCAAAATCTTGGGTCCCCTGATGTTCATAATCAGTAATCAGAAATGTACATTCTAATTTAAAAAGGTTACCTAATACTCTGTGTGGCAGCAAGTATGCTTCGCCACTAAATTATTTGCAGTATCTCTTATTTAATTTATATAATACTTTTCACTCTTAATATAACTTTGGAAACATAGTCAATATTATTAAGATAGTTTTATGGAAAATTCCTAAGGCGATGTGTGTATTTTACGTACAATAGTATCAGAGGATGAGAAGTCTTTTTATATTTATTATCAAACCCCCAAATTCAAATTGGCAATGTGCACCCACCAAAAGGTAAAATGAAAGCTGAAAAAGTGATGTTTGCCATTTGATTTATGTTTGTTTATACCTTGTATATTTTCCTATTTTAATATTTACCTCAATTTTCAAAGATGTCCTTTAATATATCATCATTATAACCTTGATTAATCTTAAACACATTATGTTCAACATTGTCCTTTGCACTTAGTTAAGATAAATCATTGTTGCACCGATGCTGAATGTTTCTCATAAATGGTGGTCAAAGAACTTGCCAAATGAAGCAGAGAACTGAAGCAGGTTGAGAAACAGAAGAAGAAGAAGAACAAACACTGACTTGATTATCTCCCAGGTTGTAAGTGCCTTATGTAATAGCAAAATATCATCTTTGCATGTGTGACGGCACAACACTGCAAACCTCCACAGTAACATTTTTGCATATAATGGATCCCTTCTGTATGTACACATACATACACATATATATCTATTATACTTATATACATATGTAGTATATGTGTATATATATATATATATACACACACATCTCTATCTCTATATATACATATACACAGAGAGAGATGTATTTTTAAATCTTTGTATATTTGAGCTCACTTTATATTATAGGAAAAATAACATACATATATTTATTTATAAGCTGAAATATCAAGATTGCTTCAATTTTCCTCTTCTGTAGACTTAAGTCAAGACAAACCGACAATGTTAAGGTCTGAGGAGTAAGTAGAATTCCAATTTGTATTAAGGATGGAATAAATAGGGGACCATTCTGTTGACAAGAATGAGGCTGAAAATATTCAAAATATCTATGTCATTACAGAAATCTATCACATCTAGTTTTTGGCCTCATGTAGAAAAAAATGGCTTTGTGCTTCAAGCATAAGTCTTCCAATTGAGAAGGTTTTGATGATGATGATGATGATGATGTGTGTGTGTGTGTGTGTGTGTGTGTTGGAGGGGTAGGGATATGGTGAATTGACAATTACAGAATTGGTGTGTCTGGAACTGATGTCTTTGATGGCAATCCTGAGGGCCAGTTGCATTCCTTTAGAGTCATGTTTTGCATTCCAGCTCCTCAGGGTTCTCAGAGGATCTCTTGCGTGCCCTCTCTCAGGTGGTAGGAAACTCATCCCTCAATGGTTGATTAGCTTCTGCTTCTGAGGTCAAGGCAGACATAAAGGTGTTGGCCGCTAAAACACTTCCCCAAAGTTGTTTCTTCCCTCCCTCCAGTGCATTAAGGCTTTTAATAAGGGACTCCAGTCCCTGATGTGTTCAGATTCAGTTTATTGTTACCATCTGTTTAATTACCCTCTCAAGTTTATGTTGGGAAGCATGAAAGTATTTTATCCAGCCTTTGAATCCCTGTGTTCCTAAAGAGATGTGGGTAAAGTACTGTACTTGTCAGTTTTCAAAGAGCATATTAAGAACTGATAAGCAGAACCATCTCCAAACAATACCAAGTAAGGAAAAGGCTTTTTTTTTTTTTTTTTTACATTAATGCATCTCACAAGTAATTAACAAATGTACAGTGATGTGGCACTCTCTCCCAGCAATGATGCCATCTCCTTTACATGCAATTTCATATGCTTCTCCTTTGAGGTGATGGATTCTTATGATTCCTATCCACTTCCAATGCACTGCAGTAAGTTTACTGGGGAAGAGAAATGGGATTTGAGTTGTAACAGGATGTACGATTGTCATATGTCAAGCAGGTTTAAGGACGTGTTAAAGTGAAAGAGAAATCACATATTCAAAAAACAAAGAATTGGGGGGGGAGGGTGAAGAAACCCAGAAGAAATTCAGTTATTTTATATTTTCTTCTCTTCATACTCTTCATTATTATTATTATTATTATCACATTACATCTTTTTGTTTTTTTAATTGGAGAAGCATCAGCGGGTCATTTCCGGTTGCCACTATAGTCACCATGATATGGTGAATTCGCCATATACAAATGCCTTTGATAACAAAAATTACACTGGCTGATAGATTTTTCACCCATTTATCTATAAATTTTTCTATTTACCAAATAACATTAAATGAAACAAAATCAAATTTGAGTATTTAAATATCAAAACATTTTTGAGGTCTGACTCTGAAAACCAAACAATAAATAAAGCAGCTGATTTTACTTTCTAAGTCAAACAAAGAAGGCAAATGACTACGAATGTTTAATTTGTACTGGTCCCTTAGGAGGTGATTTCAATAAGTGAATATGTTTTCCTTGAGATTCCAAGGTAATATTAGATTAAGAATGTGTTTGAAAGTGTTCAGAAATCATGGTCTGGTTATTATGTGAGTTTCCTTCCACAATACTGTAAACATAAATGACCAAGATATTGTTTTCTTTTTATCTCTTCATGAAGAAACCAGTGCTGTTTTTGCCTTGTGATCCTATATTATTTCTGTGGGGGAAGAAAAATAGTGATGACACCAACTTTCCTCCACTACTTTTGGACACCTGACCTGCTTTCTTTCCCACAGGGTAAAAGGAAGCTGCAGTCTTCATATTTCCAATGAGAAGGGACATGTGTCTCCTTGCATTGAATTGTCTTAGATCATATCATGCAGCACAAAGTGACCCAATATAGGAAGACAAGAAAACAAAGTGACAGTTTTGTTTGTTCAAATATAAACGCCAGCATCGAGACATGGGGACAAATCCTAGAGGCCCACTGCCAGATCACAGGAATTAAATAGCAAGAGCTGATATTCTGTATTTGAATAAAATGTATTCAAGCATAGTCTATAAATAGCAGTGAAAAGATAAAAAACAAATAAGCTTAGCTCAGGTTACACAAACTGAGTGTAACTACTACTGTTTTTAAGATCCATGAGAAAGTGATTCTTGCTGATACGTGATAATACATCACCCACTGTGGTCTTATCTATTGATCATAGCCTGACAATGGGTAACCTTTCATGGCAACTTCCTCTTTTACCATGAATTATTGACAGTGTTAATGTCAATAACGTATGATCAAATAGACAGGAAAGAAGTTTACATTCCTGGATATGCTATCTTTAACCTCCAGGTTTTTACTATCATAGTTTAAAAAAAAAGAAAAAGAAAAGAAAGAAAAGAAAGAGAAAGAAGACATTTTCTTTCTTGTCTTGAAAATACTAATGAATAACTTTTACTTTGACACAGATCATTAGCATGACATCCTTATAATTCTCATCTACAATATATTTTGGATAATAAAGTCCTGTAATTAAGGGAACATTTTAATTGTTATTTCTACCCTTGTGTCCTCTACCTTATATAAAAAAAATCCTAGGAAATGTTACTCTAATTGTGTCCTGAGAATTAATAATTTCTGGCTCGCTGGGTGATCATCATCCCAACACTGCCTCTGTGGCCCGTTAAGAGTCCCCAAAGTGGAAAGTGGGCAAGAAGGTCAGCTCCTTTCATCTGTTCATTCATTAGTCTACTCTTTTATTCATTCGACAGATATTTACTGCCACCTGTTATATGTCAGAGGCTGCTTTGAAAGATGAGGACAAAAAAGAAAAAGATTATCTTTCCTGTTGGAGATTACAGTCAAGCAAGATAGACTCCTTATCCTAGGATAGACAAGGCTCAGCTCAGTCACTTCTTAGATGTCATCATTGTCACTTTCAACACTAGTATTAACACCGTGTGCATTACGTTTTGTCACAAATATTGTACACGGTGTTTAAAATTGGCTTGTGCAATAAGATACTTTCACTTTTTCTTCTTGTAGATGCATTTCTGTGGTTTGTCAATCTTAAATGAGATTTTTTTTTTTTTTTTAAATTTAAAATTGTGGTACTCCCACCATATCTTAATCTGCTTTAAATTCTCTTTTGCATACTTTGGCGTATTTCTTATGACTTCTCTCCTTTGGCATACACAAGTTACTAAAGTACTTTCTTTGGTAACAAATCAAGGTGCAAATATTCTCATCTGGTTAAATTTTATTCGTCACCCATTCTAATTTCCCCTTCCTTAGTCAATTTAAAATTGTGGTACTCCCACCATATCTTAATCTGCTTTAAATTCTCTTTTGCATACTTTGGCGTATTTCTTATGACTTCTCTCCTTTGGCATACACAAGTTACTAAAGTACTTTCTTTGGTAACAAATCAAGGTGCAAATATTCTCATCTGGTTAAAT
Source organism: Pteropus alecto (assembly GCF_000325575.1). Taxonomy (NCBI): domain Eukaryota; kingdom Metazoa; phylum Chordata; class Mammalia; order Chiroptera; family Pteropodidae; genus Pteropus; species Pteropus alecto. The sequence continues at coordinate 20,657,988 of NW_006442484.1, forward strand.
TTTATTCGTCACCCATTCTAATTTCCCCTTCCTTAGTCTTAATGAATTTGTGTAAACTTTTAATTTTTTGAATAAAAGTTAAAATGTCAGTATGTTCGCTTAACATCTATGACTGTTTATGCTTCCAACATGAAAATTGAAAACAGGCTCAATTTAGAATTTTACAGAGCCTTCAAAAATTTCACTACTTCTTGACTATTAAAAAATATTATTGCGATCTTCGCTGGTGGGGTCTGGGTGAACATTGTCTTTCAAGTATCCATGATTTGTGTAATTTTGTAGTGTTGATTGTGGAAAAAAAATCTAATTTACAAAGCTACCTAAGCAGTTTGTATCATTAGTGTTATTCTTGTCTATTTAAGAAGAGCATGTCATAATAGCCCTTAAAACATGTTGCTAGCCATGATACCAATGTTAACCTACATTGAAACAAAGGCGATAATGCTAACCATGAAGCAAAGATCAGAGGACATAGGCCTAGTTGACATTAGGAGTTTGAGGCTTAATTCATTTGGGAAAAAGGGAAAATAAAGAGGGGAAAAGCCTTTTTTGAAAAGTAATTTCTTCAAATTGCATAGACAAACTTGAGCCAAAATACAGTAACATCCACATCTTGACATGAACTAATCAGCTAACCAGTTTAAAGATTTATCTCTGCCTAAGCAAGGTGATTCTCAGATCTTTCTGATTACTTGACCATGTGCAAAATAAGCTCCACTGAGTCCTCACAATTCCTTAATTCTCTCATATGTACACAATGGGACTACAGCCTTGCTATGAGAATGAACAAGGAAATCCAGATCAGATTCTGGAGGCAACAAGAACTGTTTTATACCTTTAATTGTGAATCTAAACTTCTTTCCACTCACGCTCTTTTTCTAATTCCGAGTCCCCCGGTTCCTGCCTGATGGCTTAGCTAAAATCAGTCTTGAAAGATCCATGCTTCGCAAGATCATCAACATGCACCTAGAACTCTGATAACATCCTGTCATCTGTTTCAAAGACCTATTTAAGGACAATATTGACTTCATATATACTATTTACATTCTACAGTGAGACAAGTGGGACTAAAGCAGGGGTTACCATCCAGGGACTGATACAATTCTGCCACAGTATTTTTGTTTCTGCCAGAATGGTGTTTTTAAATTTTTGATTTTGAAAACCGTTAGAGTCGTGGTATCTTCATCAATGTATGCAAAATCCTTGGTCCCAAAGAAACGTTCATTTGTAATCTTAAAGTTATTTTCATTGACTGGCTATTCAGAGGTAGAGTATGATGTGGCAAGTCAGAAGATGGCAATTGTTAGATATAAATTTGGAAATTCAGAAGATGACAATTGTCAGTCATACATTTGGAAATGTCTCTACCACATTTTACTGACAGTATAAAGACAGACTGTTATATAACTAACTATGAATAATTTTCTTATTTAGATTTTCTCATTTAGGCTTAATTTCAATTTTAGACTTCTACATTATTATAAATTAACAAACATCTTGGGGTCTTTCAGACAACACTAAAAAATAACTGTGATTATCTATGGAAATGGTGTTTTCTTGTCACCAAGTTATAAATATTCTGTTTATTCTGGGTTATCTTTGTTCTAATTTTGTGGATTTTGTTAAATAGTTCTAAAAAAAATTGACACAAATTTACTTTGTATTTAGGTGAAGCAATGTACCTCTAAATCTTATTTTTAAAATTATACTAAGCCCTTAAAAATGAGAAACAATGCTAACAGTTCACAATATTATACTAAATTTAAGTCTACTGAGATTTGAATCATCATCTTATTACTTATTATTTACTTTATATTACTACTAATTAAACTTAATTTGAAGATGTTTAAATTTTGTTAGATTTATTATTTCTTCAGTTGACATGTAACATCTATAAGAAATGGAACAAACCAAAAAAATGAACTCCGCAAGCAATCTCAACTCCGCTTTTCATAGGCAAAATTTATCTTTCTCAAGCATCTGTTTTACCAATTCGGAAGCCGTGTGCCTTTTAGTGAGAGAGGATAGGTTCATATGAGGAAGAAAAAAGCTTCTTTAAACAAGATTGAAGGGCTCTCAAAGATCTCTAGACTTATATCTTGCATGTTGAATTTGACCTAAAGATGTGTTTTATTTGGTCCAGATATTGTTTTTTCCTTATTTATTTTTAAATGAGGAGACATTTTAATTTAGCATTGTGAATTTTCACATAAAAATTTGTATACGTGACATCTTTCAAAAAACCTGAGAAATGCTAGCATTATTTGGCCGGCTCCCCAAAGAACAGGCAATAACTAGTTGAAAGTAAATAGCTATTGCCTAGTCTAGATGAGCAAGTGGCCTCTAGTTCACAGCCATAGAATCAGGCCCCTTTCGCTGGGTCAGATTACCCACCTAAGACTTGAGTTGGCAATGCCAGCTTTGCATTATCTATTCTCACCTTCTTTACATATCTGCTAAGGACAAAAAGAAGCTGAGTTGTCATTCAGATAACTGCAAAACTCATGTATTTTCCAGTTTGCTCTTCTAGGTAGAATAAGGTACTGTTTCTTTCTATTCTAAAGCCTTATTTCTACCTAGAAGAGCAAATTAGAAAAGTTATACTAAAAGTTATACTAGATATATATAGATATGGTTATTTACATAAATGAAACTTTGGAAAACTTTATCCTTTGCTGATTCCCAAAGACACTAATTAGTGCCCCTGTGGCACACAAATCTCCAATGACAAATCAAAGATTCAGTCATGGGGAGATGTGGCAAGCCTCTGTCCCTGAAGTGGCCCCTCTAGGTTCAATCAGAACTGTCAGCGGCAAGTGTCATGAAGCAGTTATAATACCCTTGTTTTTCAGTTATGAGTTTAGTATTCATTCAGTATTTTAACCAGTAACATTTTACTCTAACCAGTATTAGAATTAATTTTAGGCATTATAAGCTTAAAAATAAGTAAATCACCTCCTCAAGAACATCTACATGATGGTTACCTTCAAAGTGCTTTTGCTATCCTTGGGAGCAAATAGGAGTTTAGTGATTATGAACATGAACTTATACTAGGAAAATCTGGGAAGAAATCCTAGCTCTGCCTCTTACACACTATGTTACTTTGGGCAAATTTCTTGATGGTGTTGGGCCTTTCTATTCACATTTTTAAATGAATATACAAATACCTGATACCTATAGACTCATGAAGATTAAGAGATAATGTATATAAAGCACAAAGTATAATACCTGGGCACGTAGGAAGTATTTAAAAATTATTTTAAAAAGTGCTATTATAATTTTGCTACCCATTTGTAAAAAGTCCTTTTGGCAGACCTGGCTCTGTTGCTTTGAGCTGCCCTATATGCACCTCTGCTATTTTGACCAACATCTTTCAGCAAACCAGCTCCCAGAACCCACCTGTTTTCTGAACTATTTAGATTCAACCACTTTGAATTCTTACTCAGCCAATTCTTGATTTATTTAAGCTTCTGATTCTTAGACAAATCTTCTCTGATAGCTGATACTGTTCATGCAATAAATCTGCTGGCTTTTGTCCTCAGCTATGACTCACAGCTCTTACATTACAATAATACAAAAGTTTACCATTTGAGGTAATTTATGTTGTACCTGGGACTGTGCTAAGTGCTGTAACAGAGGAGATTGACTAAAACCTCACACCAACAAATAAATGCTAGAACTGAGACGTGACTCAAAGATGTCTGATACCAAAGCCCAAGCTTTGGCCGTTGTGACTCACAGTCTTTATTATAGATCCTAAGCCCTAAAACCCTACCTTAGGCCTCTAGCATGACATTCTGCTATGTACATCCTGGCCCAGAGAACAGGTGGGGAGCAGGCGTATGTCCTACTTTATGCCAATTAAAATTCTATTCAACTTTTTAAAAATCAATTAAAACTCAATCTCCTACCTGACATTTTCTCTGACTGGTCTTTCTCTCATCTGAACTCCTAAAGAAATTATTCGATTAATTATGTAATGATTCATTATGCACAGTTTTAGTTTATTTTTTTTTTCTGTTTTACTTTGAAAATGTTTTACCCTGTATTATTGTTGTTCAACCTTTTATATTTTCATATTACATATCCCCTACTAAAGTGAAAACTCCTTAAAGTCAGACATCATAGCTAACCACAATTGAACCTGGCTAAAAATAAACATTTAATATATATTTTTTAATTTAAAGTACTTTTAAAATTTTAAAATATTATGTGGTTAGTAGCACCTAGTGATATCTCTTCCAATTTCAGAGAACAAAACATATCTAAAGACACAGAGGGAACAAAACACTTACGAAGTAAGAAAAATTTAGAATCTAGGGATATCTCCTAACTAGAAAGATAAAGAAACTTTATCGAGGGAGAAAAACACCAGTAGTTTATCTACATTTCATCTCATGAACAGTGAAGTCACCAACATATCCAATTAGGCCAAAATAGGTAGCTCATCTCTTTGACTGCCTGCCTACAATTCAGAAATTACAGAGCATGTGCCAACCGAAAACTAGGTAAGACCACCTCCCGCCCCCCTTGCACAGTGTTGTTTTCTGGCAGACTTCCGTTGCTCTTCACCCTTCCTTCATCTTTTTACATCCACTCAGAAGCTGAAACTCCCAGAAAGCAACATGGTAAGGATAGTAGGGAAAAGAGAGTGGACTAAGATATCTTGGGAATTATAGTAACCACACGTATATTGCTACAGATAGACCTGGAGTTACCATGAACACCAGTAGAAGGGCAGGCTGGGAATTTAATCATAAATGTGTGTGTGTGTGTGTGTGTGTGTGTGTGTGTGTATTTCACTAGGCTATTACATCAGGAAAATCTGAAGACGATCTCAAGATGATCTTACCAATATGTAGCAAAACTATACTAGGTAGTCTAGTTGACTAAAAATTTGATGGAGAACAAAGTTTATCAAACTGCTCTCAAGCTGTACCCAATTCCAAGAGGGAAATTCGACCACCTGAATTTCATATCCATTATTTGGATAATGGATTCAATCCAGGAATAGTTACGTGACCTTTTGTAACCATTACAGATTGCATTTATCCCCATGTAACAGAAAAGTGGACATAGTTGCTTAAATAAGTGTTGGGCTTAATTTTTTGTGTGTAACGATAATTCAGAGATAACTCCACAGCAGCAGTTCTAGTACATGCCAAAACAACATATCAAAGACAAAGGTTTCTTTGCTCTCTTCATTCACCATTTTTAGAATGTAGCTTATTTCTTATTGCTGATCTCATAGCCAGTAAATGGCTGCTTTATCTTGAGCATTTCAGCTGCATTTTAGGCAGGAAAGAAGATGGACAAAAGGAGAAGAGCTAAACCTACCCTCTTTTAAATAGCTTCCATGGAAACCCATTTAGTGATTTCTACTTCCTCTCAAAACTGTATCATCACATTTAGCTTCGAGGAAGACTGGGAAATGTAATTTTTAATCAGAATACTCTGCTCCTGCAAACAAAATAATATCAGACAAAGATAAGAGCTAATGAAAGACCAGAATTAAATGATAGAATGGATTAAGAGTGAGGTAGAAATGGAGACATTTCTTAGATTACTCAGGGCTTTGCAGTCTACTATAAGGAGTTTAGATTTTATTATTTGAGCACAATCGGAGCTACTAAAGGATTTTAAGCAGATGAGTCTCTGTGCTTGGTGAAGAATAGGTTAGGAGAGGAAGAGAGAAAACATGAACACTATTAAGGAGTCCAAACTATTCTTGACCCACTAAGTCATGGTAGCTTCTGCTAGACTGGTTGAGTGGAGACAAATGGAAGAAAACAAGTTTAAATAAATAAATAAAAATTTTCGTATGTGTATATGTGTGTGTGCATACGTATATGTATATGTGTGTGTGTGTGTGTGTGTGTTTGTATGTGTGTAATCTTAGAACTTTAAAGACTTGCAGGTGAAAAAGAAGTAGGGAGGTTTCCAGGTGTCTAGATAAAGAAACTGGATTGATGATCATGCCAAACTGAAATGGGAAGAACCAAGAATTGCATGAATTTGACAAGGTGAGATGTCAAGTGGTCAGATTTGATTGTAGAAAGTTTGAGATTGTGGAAAGTTGTAGATAGTCAGTGACACATCAAATTCAAAGTGTCAAGGAGAAAATCATTATGTGAGTTTGGAGCTCAGGGAATAAGAATGCCCTAGAGATACAATTTGATGCCAACAACTAACAATTGACGTTTAATGCCACAGAAATAACAAAATCCTATTGGGACATAGAAGACGGCTCAGACCTGCAAAGGTAAGCCTGCAAAGAAGTTGAAGGAGTGACTAGAAAGGTGGGCATAAACTAAGAGACATATATGAATTCAAAAACAAAGGGGTGCCTAAGAATACTCAAATTAAAAAAAAAAAGATACATATATATTTCATTTAAGTGTCTATAGAGTTCATTATTTTGAAGGCAAAAATACTTGACAGAAATTAGAAATGAAGTAAAACTAATGGATTATGACCTAAACATATAATAAAAAACAGATATTTGTTTCATGTGTATTTTAGAAATAATTTATAGTCATATGAATATGCAAATGCATTTTTAGCAGTATTTATCCATTTTAAGGCATACTGTGATAAAGTCTAAGCAATATTAGTTATATTTATATGTATTAAATGCTATTTTGCCCCCACTAAGAGAGAAAGACTCAAAATTCATTTTGCATTTTTAACGTTCTCATAAAAAGTGTCAGATTCTGGTTCAAGAAAAGCAATCTTTCATTGAAACTTCATAAGGAATAGGAAAAGGTTAAAATGATAACTGGCTTCAAAATGCAAAATAAATTGTTCAAAGATAGACTCACAGGGCAAACATCAAGGTAAAGATAAAGAAATGAACTACACAGATAATAAATATAATCCACAAAACTTAAAGAAGTACTCTAATTTTATCGAATAAATTGAGTGGATATTTTTGAACTTTATTTTTCATTTACAGTTTGCCGCAGGATAAAATGATAAGCTCTATTAATCAGAAAAGGTTAATGGCATATTATTTCTTTGGTAGATTAATAACAGCCTCTGACCAATTGGTTTATAACTTCTGTCCAAGGGGCCTATTGTATGTACTTCAGCAGCAAATCACATGAAAATGTCAACCGTATGTTTGATTTTACCCACTTAAAGAAAAAAATCCCACAAGTAACATTATCAGATAATGGAATGTGTAAAATTAATCGTTTTTCAAGGGGTCTTTTCCAGTTTTATTCTCCTTGGTTGAATTCCCTTCCCAATTTGGCCCTCAGATATGCATTCTCTTATTGGAATGTGTGCTTGTGGTGACTGTACTAGAGCCCACTTTGAGGCAGCTCACATTTATCAAACAATTCCCTCTCACCCAATATTCCCAGTGTAGTAACTACTAGCAATTCTCCTTTATTTGTACTCTCTGTTTGTACCTGGTGGATTCTATATTATATTAATTCATAAAACCAGCTCTGCCAGACTCCCTACGGTTACAATTATTAAGGCTGTAACTGAAACGAGAGCTCTCACATTGATCTTCAACCAAAACTTCTTGTCCTGAAGCTTTTGTTTCACATTAAGACACTAATGATAGCCTCAACCAAATGAGCAGCTTAATAGTCACCAAAAGCTGAATGAAAAGACTTTGATCATCACCTTTGAGAGCACGGTATTCCAATATCTTTCTCATTCGTAATTGGCAAACACTAACACAGCTTTTAATTTTGAAAGAAAGAGAGAAAGAAAGAAAGAAAGAAAGAAAGAAAGAAAGAAAGAAAAAAAAAAAAAGAAAGGAAGGAAGGAAGGAAGGAAGAAGAAAAGAAAACTTAGAAAAAAACACTCTCCCTAGGACCCCTGGTGCCTCCAGTGACAAAAGGAAGGGGAAAAAAAGGAAGGAAGGAAGAAGTGCTGTAAAGAAACTATTTTTTATAAACATTTTCTCTTTTTTTGTTTGTTTTTGACAAGTAATTTTAGCCCTACACACTCTACTTGCTTTCCAGGTCATGCAGACTGTTTGCTTAAGGGTTATTTTCAATATTTTTATTTTTAACAATTTTTTTTAATTTTCTTTCTGTAAGAACGGAGGTGTTATAAGTCCATTTGGAATGATAGAAATGAGAAAGCACTTTAGAGGGCCTATTTGATTTATTTTTTTAAGAACTGGTACAGATTAATCAATGTGGTCTCCCCCATGTCTGGAGGGACAGAAGAACAACTTAATGGTTCTTCATATTCACATCTCCTCCTGGAAAACATAGAATAATGACTCTATAATGAAACCCTTATACAAACACAATGTATCCTGAAAAAATATTAACTATATATACAAAATTTTTGTAATTGGTCAAATGGGGAAAAATCTCTTAAGGTATTAATTAGACATATGAAAGTTATTCACTTCACTGCTAAAAATTAACAACACTATGGAGACGTTTCATATCCAAGTTTTAAATCAACTTCATATTGTAGACTATTAATTTTCCCTAAGAATCTACAGATGCATAATTTGAAAATGGACACTGTAGTGGTGAATTTATTCATACATAAAAAGAAAACTAGAGAGGGTTAAAAAACATCAAGACTGAACTTTTATGGGTCATTAGCTCTTTAATGCATCTCAAAGGCTCCTAAACCAATGGACTGAGAGCCTTGGGAAGTCCCTAGTCTGACCTAATGGAAGAAATGGGAAAGAGCACAAGTATTACCAGAGTTCAATGCTATTAAAATATTCACAGAAGCCTAATTTCAAGACATATTAACTACATAGCAAGTTAAGGCTCATCACAGATCAAAAGCTAAGTTTTAGGACAGGAAACAATTGATGGAAGTAACTAACAGATATTCAGGGAGGAAAGACTTGAGGAGAGAAGGCTGAGATGGAAAAGGACCCGACAGCCTTTTAAGGCCTGCGGTTGGCAGAGATCTCTGTGATAATGATTGCTTCCATTGGTGTTCCCCCTTAGGAGACAAATGCCTGAAAAATGGAAGCTCTGATGTCTCCATGGATATGAAATAGGCTTCTGCAAAGACAGAGGGAAGAAAAATTATCTCCACCACTTTTATTCTAACCACAGATCCTGGGGTGAACAATACTCTCTAAAGTCATCTTCGCAAGTCACTGTAACTCTAAATCTTAAGGCTTCTTTCTTGAACTTAGAAATCTATACATACTGTATTTTCAGAGAGGCCTTTCTAACTATTGCAAACCACCAGGATCTCTAGGGCTATGAATAATGATCATCTTGAAATCTCAATCAAATAGCAGATATAATTTTAATAGAAAAAAAAAAGGAAGTCAAATTTAAGTTATAGATTCGGAAAAGATACCTATTTGAATAATATAATAGAATAATATAATGCATACAATACCAGAAAGAAATTAATATTTTCTGACACAATAAAAGTAAAATACATATTGTAGACTAGAGAGAACTTTTTTTTAATGTTGGCAAATTTCAAGGGAAAAACTACACTGTCAAGCTTGAACACAGTTGAGTTCTTATATCTTGAAAGGTTCTTCCAAATGTTGGTGAGCTGATCGAATGAGAGAGATAACCTCATTCCCTTAAACAAAATACTTCAGGATGCTTTTATCATACAGTTATAAGGATTTACAAAGATTATTTTATATTGATGGAAAATATTGAGTGGGCAATGATATAGAAAACTTTTCTATTATTCACCTATACAATAATACTTTTGTAGTTGCAATTTTCAAAAACAACTAAGAAAATCATTCAAGAAAATAAATCTATTATTTTGTTAATTTAGGTTATCTGCTTCACATTATTCAAAAGTAATCTGGAATTGATTCTCACTTTCAGAAATCAAGTTATTAATAAATTAATCATTACATATCCAAAACAAGTCTGGGCTTTGGGCAGCTGGCTAAAATTATTAGATGACAGCAGCATAAATCTCCTTTATCCCGTCTTTTCTATCATTTAATATTAAATAGCAAATATCACCAAACAAATAGGCAAATCTATATAAAAATCATCTTGTACTAGTCAGGTCTCTTTTGTTTGCAAATGTAGAAACTCAATTTGAACCAGTTTAACTAGGAAAAAAAATACATTGACTCTCATAGCATGTATTAGTTATCAATTGTTGCATAATAAACCATCCCCAAATGTTCATTAAACTCACAAATCTTCAATTTGCCGAGAACGCAGTAGAAAAGACTGGTCTCATTGGCTGGGGCAGCTCAACTTAGGCCTGAAAGATTTACTTCCAAGATAGCTTACTCACATGCCTGGAAAGTCAATGCTACTGTCTCCTGGAAGCCCAAGTGGGATTGAGGTTTGAGGCAGTGTGGGGGAATCTATTTCCTTTCACATGGGCTTTCCATGGCTTGCTTCAGCTTCTTCATGGCATAGTTTCTAAGAGTTTTGCGTCTCAGAAAGAACAGATGAAAATTGTCTGACTTTTTATGTACTGGTTTTAAAAGTCATATAGTGTCACTTTTCTGATAGTGACAAGTCCTCTAAGTTTAAGAGAAGGGAATATAGATTCTTAGTGGGACTAGCATCAGTGTCATGCTGTAAGAACATGTGGCATGGGAGATCTTGTAGATACCTTGAACAACAAAATCTGCTGCATAATCAAAGTTTAGAAATTCTCTATTTGCCCTTTTTGCCCTTTTCCCTCTTCTTTCTTCCCTGCTATAGACATTCTTTCTACAAAAAGTGGGTAAGGTTGTAGCTGACAGTATGCATATTTAGTCTATAATACAAGAAAAAGTTTTTCCCCATCAGCCTGAGACAGAAAAATTGCAAGCAAAAACCTCTAATTAGCTTTGTTTTGGTCATGTAGCTGTTCTTAGACCAATGCCTGTTCAAGTTGGGAGGGGAATCAGGACTTAAAAGGCATAGTTATGATGTGGATAGTGCCCACCAAGATTATTTTATTAGATTAGGAAAGGCTGTTCCCAACTCTCTCCAAAAGGGATTGTATTCAGAGTAGACAATATAAACAATATCCACTATAAGATTTGATAAAACAAAGGACTTTTTGCATTTTCTATCTTTCACTTTCTAGTGTATATTCATTTGTTCATTCATTCACGCTTTTGTGAATGTGAATCTGACAGGCAATGTTCTACATCAGTGGTTTTCAAAGGGTGATTTGGGGATCCCTCCTTTTAGGAGGTCCCAGAGGCCAAATCAATTTTCGTAATATTTCTAAGATATTTTTGCCTTTTTAATTCTTAGTCTCACACAATTTACAGCAAAATCTTCCAGAGGCTACATGACATGTGATATCACAATAAGTTAAGTGAAGAAGAAATATGAATATGAAAGCTAGACATTAGTCATTTACAAAAATATGAAACAATACCTCTCTTCTCACTACATTTTTCTATGTTTTGGAAAAGAGTTATTTTCATAAATATATGTTAGTTATGTTAATAGGCAATATATTTATTATTATTGTATATAAACTGATTAATTACTCAATTTTAGTTTCTAACATGATAAATATTATTAGACCTACTCCACATTAACAAAGTTTCTAAGGTTTTTAAGTAATTTATAAAAAAAAAATTTGAGTATTGAGTCTTCTAAAAAAGTTTGAGAAATTTTGTCTAAGTCAAGAATGTGGCCTCTAAGAAAGTAGACAAAGCCTCCACTCTAGAACGTAGTAGAGATGCTCACCAACTTCTAGAAGAATTCTAAGATTTTTCATACTGCACTGTATTTGCCTATTAGTCTCCTCTGTAAAACTTTATAAGAACCGTGTTTGTGTTAAGGAAAAAGCATGTTAAAAAATGATAGCTATTGCTTTACAAGGAGAACCATAAAGAAATGTTCAGTTTTATGCATTTGTGAATCCCATTGGAGTATGAAATCCTTCATACTAATTTACTCCTAAAGTGGCCAAAAAAAAAAAAAAAAAGGAGGAAAAAAGAAATTGAGACGTTATCAGTTGGTTTGAAAAACTTAAGTTTACCACAAACTAGTATTGTTTAAATATTGTCTAAAATGACTAATAATTGTTTGTGATGTCTGGATTATAGAATTCATTTTACTCAGAAAAATTATGTCAAGTGCAATTTAGTAAGTGGGAATTGTTATCAACCTACAAAAAGTGTTTTGACTTATTTCTCTGATAGTTGAATTTTGCTGCTATTGAGGGCTTACTACATATACATAAATCTAGAGCTTTATTTCTGAGGTGAGATGCAGACTGTAACATAAAACACCAACTAAAACTGCTTGAGCTGTTAGTAATTATTGGTTCCAATCTCTTCATCTCACAGATGAGGTAAGTTACTCCATGACTAACTAGTCTAAATTGTACTCAACTGGTCAAGAAATGGTTGAGAAATTCCTCATGTCAATATGATTTAGCAGATTAAAAATGTGGACAGATAAATAAGAGTCAGATCCTGGTTTAGCCACTTATTAATTGGAACATTTTGTATGTTCCCTAACCTCTTCGCATCTTAGTTACCTCCCTTAAAAAAAATGAAATAATAAAAGCAATTTCTATAAAAAAATTGTTTTGAAAATTACATGACTTTAATACACATAAAATACAAAGCAATTGTCACATGTCAATCTCCAAAAATTGTTACCTTCTCTTATTGTAACCCAGCGCTCTGTTCTCACCATGGTTTATAGTCGCACTTTAGATTTTTTGAACTGCTAGAGGATTTAATAGTATAATAATAGCATGATTTATATCTTGGAAAGACTCTTGGGCTGCTGTTCAAAACTTCTAACTTCTGGTATCATTCCTATGCAAATTCTGGATATCATTTTTCACAAGTTTCAAACTGGAGATTTGGCCTACATTATACCTTCTACTATGTTCCAAATTTTTTATGGTTATATTTAAATAATCTTGGACACAGGGCAAAGTAGATCGGACAACCTTAAACTAGCTGGAAATGCACTGTGCCTGGGCGGACTAAGTTGAGCACAGGCATTCCCACAAAGAGCCACATGTCCACAGGATAGCACAAAGGTACGAATGACCAGAATCATTCAGCTCAATAATAATTGTCATTTATGGATTCCTTAGAAATCTTTCTAAAAGGCAGATGCTTAAGAGAAAAGGGAAGTTCAATAAATTAACATCTTTACCTACATCAGCAGGCCACTGATTACCAAAACCATACTTGACTAGAGAGGGCTTCCTCCTTTATCAATGTAAAAAATATATGTTTATATTTTCCTTTGGTCAAATCATGGTAATTCTTCTATAAATAGGCTTTTCATATTAATTTTCATGGTTGGGTTTTCTTTCCAAATCATTTCATTCTAGAAAAGACAAAATGGAGACTTCAAATTTTAAATGGCTAATATTTATTAAGTATTTACTACATGCAAATATATTAATAGGTTTAATCCTCAAAAGTACTTTATGGGATGTGCTTGTCCTATCACTTTCTCACAAATTAGGAAACACAACTTGCCTCAAATTACTATCAAGCAAATGATAGAGCATGAACTCAAAGCCTGTCTAACTCAATAGGTGTGTTTTTAGTAACCTATACTGTCTTAGAACTTCTCAGACTATCTTCACTTTCTCCTATGGGCATGAATCTGTTGATACTGGACTCTAGGCATGGCCATTATGATTTTCTCTATTGTCTTAGGAGACATTTACTTTGAGGAGTAGGGAAAAAACAGTGGCATAAATCAAACTAGGCATCAGTGCTTTATATACATAGTCTCAATTAATCCTTGAATCTGTAAGATAGGTTTTAGAAATCTGATCATAAATTTAAGGTTATAGAACAATGATTGGCTGTGAAAAAAGATGCAAATCCCAGGGTGTGAATGTCACTCAGGAGGTTTTCCTGCTCCCTAAATTACTTGGGGTTTATCCCTTTTTATAGTCAACTAGGTAGGTACACTGAATTCATCAGCTTTAGTTTAATCACAAATAAAGAGGATTACTCCTCTTTATCTGGTTGAGCATTGTCAATTGCTTTTACTGATAATTCCAGGATTATCTTCATACCCTTTCATCTTTACTTTTTTTAAAGGACAAAGCAAGTCCAGACAGCCATTCAGGACCTAGAACGAGAACAGCTCCTTTCTTTAGGCTTTTGTTCTTTCATTCAGGGAGATGCTTTCTGCTTGTGGTATTTTTCAGCACTACTTTTCATTCTCACTTGGCAATGATTTCAGGGTCTCCAGAAACCAACACCAAAATCCTAGGCTCACTTGGAATGGGAAATGCTACCATACTAAGGGTGCTGGCATGGTACTCAGAGAAATTACAACCATTTTTAGTGCAGTAATTATAAACTTTGGCTGGTCACAAGATTCATTTGGACAGCTTTTTAAAAATAGGGATTCCTGAATGCAACCTAGATCTTACAAATCAGAATCTGGCTTCAGCTATTCACTAGAGGCCAAATCTTTCAGGCTTCAAAGTTATACAAACAAACAAAAACTAAGAAGAGTCCTCTCTATTAGCCAGACTCTGCTTTGAAACTCAGCCTATGAAACAAATAACACTGCACCATACAAAGTTAGTTTGCATTAAGAAGCTAGAGATATCTACCTTCTATGCTGCAAAGCTCCAACTCTTTGTATGTCTTAGAAAATGTAGACATAGCTGATCTATGTCTTAGAAAACCAACACTTTTTTATATTTTTTCTATCAAATATTTCCATAAGGGAGGAGAGAGAGGGAGAGAGAAGGAGAAGGAAGAGAGAGAGAGAGAGAGAGAGAGAGAGAGAGAGAGAGAGAGAGAGAGAGAGAGAGAGGAGAGGATACTGAGTTATCAAGAACCAAAATGGCCATCTTCCATATGGCTTCACAAACTTTGTAGGAGCTTCTCTCTTTTGCTGCCATGCACCAGAAAAAACTAAATATCTATTAGGGTAGAGATTAATACATTTTCAGAGAGTGGCATTGGTAAGGCAAATGTTTCAAGGTGAAAAAAACTTAGAGATATTTTAGGCAATTATGTTTACCAGCTGGTTCAACCACCTGGCAGGAGTAAGATCACAAAGAATTTAGGAGAGATGGTATTCTGTATGTAGCAAAGCCCCCACTAGGTAGCAGGGATACTGAGAATATAGTCTAGTTCTAGGAAAGAGAATGAGCAGGATCTCAGAGAAGGCAGCCCTTCAGCTACCAGGAATAGTCCATGGAAGGTGCTCTTTATCTCTGGGTGCTAAAGGATAGCTGTCAAGGATGAGAGATCAATCTTATAAATTAAATCTCTGCTAAAGGCATGTAACAAAGATAGAGAAAGGGTACAGAGTTCTCAAATTTGAACCTAACATTTAAGGCCTGAGTAGCAGCAGAGATTCAGGGAGGGTTGTTCACCAATTCTGAGTCCTGAGATGATCACTGAGTATTCATCCTCTCAAGATTAAGGAATACAGAGAGCTGAAATGTTCTTGTTCCTGTTACAATTAGCTCTGGAGCTAAACTAAGCCCATTAGAAGAGCTAATCTTCAGAATTAAGATTAGCAAAGGTAGGAGAATGTCAGCAGGGCTATTGGGTATTGTCAAAGAGTATAATTTATTTATAACCAATGAATTATTTATTCATAACCAGTGATTAATTATTATAGCTTTAAAAGGTCCATGCTATTGGAATTATAGAGATTTAAGTTCTTTTTCAGATTTAAGTCATGTTTCTTCTGTGTAAAGGGAACAATGATAAGTAAGGAAAGTGAGAACGACTTCAACGGGCATCATCAAAGACTAATTTTTTCTTTGTACTGATATCAATATATCTTTGAAAAAATAATCAAAAATATTAAAGCATCTAAAAAGAATCTTATAAGAAATAGGAACACATTAAGGGGAAAGAAACATATATAGTAACTGAAAGAGTCACACAGCTCCAATATGGATGTGAGAATAGGACACTATTTAAAACACTCGATAGATTTCTCTGTTTTGGATTTTTTTCCCTTTATTTTAAAGCTAAAGATAAACTGCTGTCATGCTATAAGTTCATTTACTGAAAGCAAAGTTTAAAAGAAAAAGACAGTGTCCTTAAATTGAAGTTGAAAGTTGGAACCACATGGAGAGATAGTCTTAATAATGTCATCAAGTTGGCATGGTGAGGTAAAAGACAGGAATGTAAGATCAGGCAAACAAGAAGTTTCTCTGCTGCATTGTCCTTGCTTTTGGAGCTCTTTCTTCCTCTTTAACTAGTAGCCCATGGCAGTCAACTGCAACTGGAGAGGTCAGCATTCCAGCAGCCCAAGTCTCATGAAGAAAGGACAGAAATGTAACCTGAAATGACACAGCCGCTGATGCAGCTTGTTGCTCTGCTAGCTTATATTTTGAAGTCTATCATGTGAGCTGAATTGCAAAGAATAGCATTCGACAGGGTGAAGGATTGCATACACTAAAGAGAAGGCAAGATTCTTGGTGAGGCAAAAGTCTGAAGGACAAGTGCCTTTAGCATGAACTGAAAGTCTACATGTATAAAAAGGACCTCAAAAAATTGGACAGTGCAGTGCATAGACAATAGAAAGATAGCAAACCAGACAAAATTATTTAGTTGTGTTGCTTACTTAGGAATTCTCTCTGATGACTTTGACTTGAATATTGCAGGATTGTTTTCTTTATCCATATTCCCACCCATAAATTTCCTGGATATTTGGGTATGGAATTGCCCGTTGGAAAGGGAGCAGCAGCTTCGACTATATGTGACTTCAAGGAAACATTGTTTATTGCTGTAAGATCAGATGACTAGCTAATATCTAGTTACCTAATATCTTTGAGCTTCAGTTTAGAGATCAATGATACTTATTTAAGAGGCTGACATTGTAGATGAAATGACATTTTGGGTGTAAGTAAAAACAATGTATTTATTGTGATAGTAGTGCTACCTGACCTAAAGAGGACTCAACACAATATTTTGCTCATAGAAATCACCCACAAAGTACTCATTTAAACTCAATTTCCTTATTTTCCAAATGGATGTAAGAATTCCCTCTATATTGTAAAATACTGCTTTTATGAAATGGTCTAACACTTGTGAAATCATTTTGGGAAATAGTGATTTTTTTTAAAATTAATACTTTAATATTCAACTTAGCATTTATTTATTCCATGCCTGCCATATATTGGGTATGGTGTTAATCTTTTGGACTACTAGGATGAACTTCATATAATCTCTACTGTAAAATTAAAATAAGTATTTTCTCTGTTTAGTTTACTTTATCCCTGTTGAAACTTTCTTTCTTCATTGCTTTTAACTACTAACACTGGTTGAAATTCATACACTTTGAACATTTTCTGTATTTTTCCTTGCTTTGAACTTTTGGTTCACTCATTGATTTTTAAATTTATTTTTTTTTTTATTTTTAAATTACAGTTGGCATACATTATGTCAGTTTCAGGTGTACAACATAGCAATTAGACACTTATGTAACTTACAAAGTAATCACCCCGATAAATCCAGTACCCATCTGACACCATACATAATATTACATTATTATTGACTATATTCTTCATGCTATACCTTACATCCCCATGAGTATTTTGTAACTAACAATTTGTACTTCTTAATTCCTTCCTGTTTTTACCTAGTCCCTTACCTCACCCTCCACATCTGGCAACCATCAAAATACTCTCTGCACTATGAGTCTCTTATAGACAGCATATATAAGGGTCTTGTTTTCTTACCTATTCGACTGCCCTATCTTTCGATTGGAGCATTTAATCCATTTACATCCAGAGTAATTGTTGATAGATATATAGTTATTTCTTTTTGTTATTTATCTCTTTGATCTTTTTTCTTTTTTCTTTTTCTTCTTAAAGAAGTTCCTGTAACATTTCCTATAATATTGGTTTGGTGGTGATGAACTCCTTTAGCTTTTGTTTGTCTTGGAGGCTCTTTATCTGTCTTTTGATTTTAAATGATAGCTTTGCTGGCTGAGTAATCTTGGCTGTAGATCCTTGTTTTTCATCTTTGAAAAACTTTGATTATTTGACTATTTGACTATTTCATGCCACTCCCGTCTGACCTGCAGAGTTTCTGTTGAGAAATCAGTCTTATGGGAGCTCCCTTGTAGGTAACTAATTGCTTTTCTCTTATTGCTTTTAAGATTCTCTCTTTGTCTTTAATCCTTGGCATGTTAATTTTGATGTGTCTTGGTGTGGGTCTCTTTAGGTCATCTTGTTTGAGACTCTGATTTTTAATCTCTTATCAAGGTGGGAGCAGATCATAATCAAATGGGAGTTTTTTTTTTTCAAACTACATTGTCCTTAAAGATTCTGCAATACCTCATAGGTTACCTCGATGCCTGTAATCACTGAAGTAGTAACAATTGTTACTCACAGATGTGTTTCCTTTAGGTTTGTTGGAGGTCCAAAAAGAGTTGAAATTTTTTTTCTAGAAATATCTTTGTTTTACATTAAAATGAATTTTGCCTTCTTCCCATGCACTGTATACCCCCATTATTAATTGCTATTGTAGGAACTCTATTTATCCTTTGTTAGTATTCTCAGAAGTACTTTACAAATCATGTGAACATGATTTTTCCTAAGAGGAAAATTTAAATGATGTTTTATAACATGAAAAGAAAAAGTATTTTATCCTAAGTTTACAAAAAGGTATGAAATAAGTATTTTAAAAATTTTCCAAACCCAAATTCATTAGCTTCAGCAAGGCTTTCTAACTTCCATCTTTTTTTTTAAACTGCGACCCCAAATTAACTTCCCATAGCTTTAAGGATACTTAATAAATATTGCTTACATTCCTTCAGGGACTTTACCATTAAGTTTCTATTGAGTCTTGACCAATATTTCAAAAAAATCTCAACTCTTTCATTTTTGTTGCTGCTGATTTCGGTATATCTTGCACAGTGACTAGCTAAGGAAAATCAAATTAGTGGTAAAACCAAAAATTATCAGGGAAATTTGAGCATATTAAATAGAAACAAAAACACTTTTTTTGTGCATATGATTAAAACTTATCATTCTCTGTTTAAATCATCTCTACTTACAAAAAGTAAGAATATGCCTTTTACACTATGAAAAAATTTTGAAAGATTATTAAGTTAAAGTTTTCTATATTAAATTTTAGCTATATATATAATTTTTATGTCAAGAGTTTATATTACAAAATTTGTTTATATTATAAAAATTTTATTTTAGTGTGTAACTTAAATCATCGGTTCCCAGGTTTGTTTTGCACCTGCTTTATATGCTATGATTTTAGGTTCTTATTTCTCATTTTTAAATTGCTGCTGATTTCAAATCCCTGTCCCAAACCAATATAATGACCATTGTAACAATGTCCCTTTATCTTCAAAACATTCCCACTTGGTCCTGTATTTTATGTCTTCACATTTCCCTTAAAATATCTCTTAAATGAACCACAGAGAATTCTCCTCCTAAATGCTAAGGATCACAGTTTGGGAACCATTACTCTATGTGACTGATTTCTCCCCAAACAAACACTTTGATCATTTAAAAATGATGGTCCTTGCCGAGAGCACTAATGAGCTAACTTGTGCTTTGTGGTGTGTATACAATGGAGGATAAAAAATGGACTCAGAATTAGACTCCCTCTATTCATCCAAGGGGAGTACTATTGAGAGTTATTTTTTAAAAATTAATACAATTTCGGCAGCTTTCCTTGATCTGAAAATTAAAAGGTTTTAAGTAGGTGACTAGTGAAGGGGTTTTCTTTTTTTCTTTTTTGTAGATTTCTATAAAAAGCAGAAACATGCGAAGTTTTTTTGTGGACATCCCCAAATCAGGGAACGAATGGCTCCTTACTGGCTAATAACAACCAAGAGGTTAATTCTCAGCCTCTTCCACTTGATGTCCAGAAAGATAACTATCTGGTTAAATAGCCTGAATGCTTTATTCTGATATGATGCTAAATGCAAATTTAAGTTTTTCACTTCTTGAGTTTTTCTTTGGGAAGGCTTATTTGACTATGTGAAATGCCTTCACTGGGCAAAAGAAAGTGAGGACTGAGGACATTGGAGAGAGGCTAGGGCCCCCACTTACCCTTGCTTTTTCCTTTGACCCTGATTCTTTCACTGACTTTAGTAATGAATTAGGGAATGAGTCATCAATCCAAAATCCTAGGAAGATCAAAGGGCTGACACAGCTACCTTGAGAGGGCTTCTCTTAAGGTTCAAAATTCAGGAGCTCTTCTGATAATAACTTATTGATCACTTATTATATACCAGGTGCTCTTATAAGCACTTTAAGAGTATTAATCCATTTAATTGTCCCATAACTCTATGAGCTATAAGCTGTTATATTCTCTATTTTGTATATGAGGAAACTGAGACACAGAGAGGTTAAATATCTTGCCCTAAAGCACACAGATTAACAGTGAATGCAGGGCTTGAATCCACTAATTACTACCATTGTGATTCTGTGACAATTATTCTCTGCTGGACAGACTTATGATTCTTTTTGTATTCAACTTGTATTCAAGGATGTGATAGGCAAAGGGTACTTTTTCATGATGTAGATTGATTGCCAAGAGTCCATGTTAGGTATTTATCCAGTTAGGTGTGAGAATTGCCTTTTACTCTCTGTCAAGCCTATCTGAGGAAAATTTTATTTTTTTAATGATATGTTACCTAGTATATAATCTGTTCTTATTTTCTATGAAAGTTATGCATGAAGGTAATACATTAGTTTAAAAAGTTTTTGATTAAACATAACATTCTTCTGGCTTTTCCATTTGTCTACCTACTAATTTCACATCCTAGTTGCAACTACTTTCAACATCTGAAGTTTGTTATTGTTTCTTTTTTATATCAACTTTGTTTTCAACACTATACATATACTGATTTATCTTGATTTATATATTTTATGCATTATGTATCGACTTTCTGTTATGACATTTTAATATTAGCTTATACTCCATAGTTTCTTCTCATCTCTCAATTTTTCCATTATAATTCTATCATAATTTTTGCTTCAATCACTAGTACATATAATTGTGATTTTCTAAATATTTCTAGTGGGGTCAGAATTATTATATAATCATGATTACATTCAGTTTTTTTTTGTGGAGTTAAAGATTGACTTAGTTTAATTTACTTATATTTTGTCACACCTAAAGATAATTTTTCTAAGATGCCAGCAAATCTGTCAAACTCCTATCAATCCTTTACTTATTTCTTGTTTTCTGTGATTTATCTCTTTGTTTTTTCTATTTCTTAACATAGTTATCATTTTATCCTCCAAAACTTCTTTTGCTTTAACATATGTATTTATGTTATTAATTTTTAAATGACTTTTTATTATTTTTTTCTCATTTTTTAAAAATTTTATATATTTTCTTTTCTCTTGATAATATTACTAATGGTATTTTTTAAAGTTTTTATGGGTTTTTTTTGTATTATTCCTACTTATTCTGAGTTTCTTTTTATGTTTGCTTGTTTTGATTTTCCTCTTGCATTTTGTGACTTTCTCTAAAGACTTTAGCTTCATTAAAGCAGAGATCATTTTATTCAGCATTTAGAACAGTGCATTGTATATACCGATGTTCAAAAACTACATGAAATATAGTAATTATAATTTATAATATATAATCTAGTAATTATATGGTATTATATGTTGTAAAACATAAGTATATAATGTTACATATTATATAATTATTATTAAATTTAATGTATAAACATGTTTTATTGTATTATATATCATATATTAATTAATTATTTTCTGGTAACCCATGCCTGTATAGCCATATTTTTAAAGGAGGCACTAAAACACTCTCTTTATGTTTGAAGTTGGGGTGCTGGGCTTGTTGACTGATAAGAGTCTCTGAAAATCATGCAGAAACAGGCTTTTTGTAGAGCATATCTAAGTTTCAATATCTGAAGTACTTTGGAAACATTCAATCTTCTAGAGAAAACTACTTAAGTCTTCTAGATGAAGAGGTGCCATCTTGTCTGTGGTATTTCTGGGAGAATGGGTGAAAATGGGAGCTGAGATTTTCATTTCTTAAGTAAGTAGACTTCAGTTACCTAGTTCACAGTCCCACATTTCTCTCGTCCCTCAGCATTGCCAGACGACTGTGAGTCAAGACCCTAGAAGCTACCTAGTTTAATGTTTGTCACATACAGGTCTGGGAGCAGTCACCTGGCAATATGTGATGAATGAGTGTGCCTGAGAGTCCAGCTTTTCTGAATGTTGGCTGCTGTAGACAGTCTTGACCTTGTCTTTCATGGTACCTGAATGCTACCAAGTGATGAGCTTTAGGAGGTTCTATGAAGAGGGGGTTAAATTTTTTATCATTCATACTCTCATCTTCCACTACTGAAAAAAATGAGATTGTAGCTTCTTTCTTTTTGTAATGTAATTACAGTGCTTTCATACATTACTCTGACATTAGTAGATAGAGGGGATTAAAGTATGTAGTCAATCCACAACTTTCAACTAGAAATCCACCCTGGCATCTTTACCTTGGCTGATATGGTATCCAGAACAAATAATCATTTCCCAATTCTAAGATTCACCAATTAAAAATCTGTAGCACTATTTTTAAGTGAATATAGCAGTAAAATATGCATACTTTAAGTCTATTCATCTTCCTGATGTCCAAAACGTTGCTATCATTATTTCATCTTAGACGATGTTCAAGATAGTTATAAAGAATACTTACCTGAGATGTGATAAAAATAGAAAATAGGCACTTTAGTAGTTTAAAATAATTTAGTGGAATTGTGATAAATACTATTGCATATTTTGATCTGCAAACTGTACTATATGATGGCCAGGCAACAGCATTTGTTGAATATCCTCTATGAGAAGCAGTAAATTCACATTTAAAAGCTTGTTGTCAGAATGCATAGGGTTTTGAATTAGATGAATCTGGGTAAAACAACAGCCTCTGACCTTTACTAACTTTGCGACTTTTTCCCACTTGCCTTAGATTTATCATCTATGCAATGACTGCAATCATCATACTTACAATATTCATGTTACTTCGCAGCATGAATATTGCACAGTACTTATTAAACACAACTGGCTATAGAACCAAATTACCTGTGTTTGAATTCTGCCTTTGCAACTTAATAGTTGATCTCAGTCAAGTTCAACTTCTTTCAAAATTGGATTTAGGTGACTAGATTTGGTCTCTGAGCTGGTGAGATAATGGGATTTAGATTTAAATGATGAGACTTTCTGCTTTGAATTGATGCTATAATAGGATGATACTCTTTGAAATCATGGAAGGGGATGACTTTTTGCTTGTGGGAGAGACATGATTCACTGAGGGTCAGAGGTAGGATTGTGATGGCAGAATTCTAAGATGACTCCAGGATTCCCATTTCCTGGTGTGCCTGCCCAATATAATGCGATCTCTTTGAGTATTAAAAGATTTTTCTAATAAAATGTTTCAAAGTATTCTAGAAGGAAATGGTTTGAGCTTCTTAAAGTAAGAAATAATTTTAAAGGAGTTTTTAGAAGCACGAAAGAATATAAATACATCGGCTTAATGTTAATTACCCTTTTACTAGAATATGTTTACCCATTTACAAGAAGAACTGATGAAAGGTTGTTATGGGGGGATTATAATAATGAGGACTTATCATATGGTTAAAGCTGTGTATTTATTAATTTCCTTACTCTTAATACAATCATATGAAGATTAAGTACTATACTATTGCACATTTTATAGTTGAGGACATAAAGTCACCAAGAAGTTAAATAATTTGCCCAGAGGGTGAGTGATAATAGAACATAGAACTGTTCAAAATAACAATCCACATAATCGTATGATGCTATTTAAAATCAGAAATAAATCTGTACCTATATCCATATCTGTACCTATTTGTGTCTATATCTGTGTATTTTCCTTTTTTTTTTTTCCCTCTAGAAGAGGAATCTAAGCCCCAAGCATCATAAATACTAAATAGATCAGGGAATTATTATTTAGTTAGTATCAGTTATTTCAATTGTAGATAAAAGTGAGGGGGATCATTTTGAAAATTTAACCTATTTTGGTAAGGATAGATGACAAATATTCCATGAGATATTATGGAAGTTCATCTGGAAAAGACTACTGACTCAGTTGATATTTTGAAAAGAATGATGAATGTGTTTATAACAAGATATCTTAGAGTAAGACGTTATAGGTTATTGAAAGTCTTGGTGAATTCAATGAAATAATAGGTCACATGTATATAGAGAGGTAATACAGTTTGAAACGGCCAATCTCATAATATGTTTTCTACACATATGCTAAGTTCTATGGATTTTAAGATGAGTAAAACATGGCCTTTACCCTCAAGACATTCTGGACAGGGTGTCTGCCTTTCTTTATTTTCCATAAGTTAGTTATATATGATTCTTACAGTTATAACTTCAAAATGTGAGGAAAATAATTTTCTCTAGGAACTTTGAGAGTTATAGCATAGTAATCAGATGGAGAAGTTTTGGGTGATTATATCCATTCTTTGTCTATATTAACCATAACCTCTCCAGATAATTCCAAATTTAGTTTCACATAAATATTTTTTCAAACTATATCGTTACCTCTTCTTTGACTAGTTCTCTTTTAAGTATACATCTAAGCAATTGGTGCTAACGTGAAGGTCAATAAGGAAAACAGGATGAAGGATCTGTCTTTTATGAAAATGTGCTGCCTTTGAGTTTTTTTTGTTTTTTTTTTTGACAAGAAAAAAATGGCAGATCTTTCCTTATAAACCGTATGTTCTTGCATTTCTGATATCTGGAATGAGTAGCTTGCCAGAAACATTTCCAGTCAAAAGCCAGACTAACCCATAAAGGTGTCCAAAGAAGTCTGTTCTGATTACTGAAGATGTTGAACTAGTCCTAACTTCAAACAGTAGAGATTTCCACACTTTAGTGGTATATGACAGCTCTATTCATTCCACAATGTCAAATTCTTTGGTTTTGGCCATTGGGTATTTATGCATTTCTGGCTAGGAAAGCAGAGAAGCCTAATTTGATTCTGGAGCCAAAAGTTTTTAGGCCCTGTTCCTTTGGAACTTGGACTGCAGGATTTTGGCACTACATAAAGACTAGGACAGAGCAAGTAGTCACACATAACTAACTGACTCAACAGAGCATATTCAGGGAGAAAGATCATGCCTACACATTGGAAAACCATTCTCCAAGGCAGACTGACAACACCCTAAATTCAATCACCCTTAAATAAACACACAAAGAAAGCATGGCTTTAACATATCTTCCGGCACTGCTCTCCAATGCTGCCTGATTGGTTTGAGTGCCAAAGGCCAGGCTGCAGATGCAGCCATTACTGTTGTTCTTACTTATGTCTGTCTGCTGTCTGCTAACAAGCATTCATATGCTTTGGATCATTAAAGTCACAACCTCCTATGCCAATCTATTCCTCTCTATGGGTTTGCTGTAGATTAGAACAAGAGATGCTATTTCTGTTTCTTTTTCTTTCTTAACTACATTTGGGGTTATTTCTGAGATCCGAATATCATAGCTTGCACCCTTGCTCCTATTGAGCATACAAATTGTGTTCCCATTAAGCTTGTTCTTTTTGCCTGATTTATTTCGATTGCTGTTGCATGTGCCTTTTCAATGCAAGGCAAGTGATTTGCGCTGGAACTGCAACAGACAAAAAGTGCTGTAACTTAAGCTGCTTTCTGGTGCCATTGCTATCTGTAAGAGGTCTGCTGTACTTATATCCATGCTAAATTTCTTCTGACAGACTCCAGGTGGTCAGGATTTTCACAATCCAGCCCATTTGAGTGTTAGAACTTGTCATCTGGAGCTTTGTGGATTCTTCTCTTTCATCTCACTCTTAGTAGCAGGTTGAGTACATCTGTACACCTACATGGACAAGGCCACCTGTGTCCACAGGTATAATCAAAGGTGGAGAAACACAACTCTCTCTTTCAGAGAAGGCACAGAGGACAGATATTATAGAGAGAGGAAGAAAAAAATTGTCACTTGTAGTATTATGCAGGCCGCCCATCTGAACCCATCATTGCCTGGCACCTACACACTAAGGGCAAGGATCCAGCCAACTTGTGAGTGGGCGCTGTGCCATTTGAGCAGATGGGCATGGAAGTCGGCAGCCAGTAGACCATGTATGTGCATCAACGGTGGGTGTTGAGGGCACGATTCCCAGAGGAGAATGTCCTAACAGCTGTCTGGCCTGAGCCAACATACTTACGACCAAGGAAAAGTGCCATCCTTCAATCCTGCTGAGTTGGATTAACCTTCAGAACTAAATCTGCTTTTTCAGCAGCAGAAGGTGAGTTTGGGGTCTATAAAAACCAGACAGAATAACTGAAGAAAGGAAGCTGAAAAGATATAATTATTAGATATTCACTAAAGATAATGAGGACCTTTACGTGTGTATATTAAATATTTGACCAAAAGTCTGTTAATTCTTAAAGAATGTCATAGTTATTAATAGCATTGCCTCCCATGGTGATTTTAGAAGTGAACTTTTCACGTGGGCTGAGCATGTTCAGTGAATTAGGTAGCATATTTCTACTTCTGCATTAAGAAATAGTAATGTATGGGGAAAGGTGTCAAAAGACCATAGAAATTTGACTGTAGGTAAATATCTTTGTCACACATTACATATCATAAATCAAACTTAATGTATCATTGATTACAGCTTTCCAAAGAAGAGAATTTCTTCTTCAGTGATTAAACCTACATATGAAAAAGAAAAAAAGTAAAATTGGTTTTTCAACATAAGCCTTCTGGGCAATAAAAGAGACTTTATATCTGAGACTAAAAATAAAGCCTAATTCTAATTTGTTGAGGATTTCCAGACAGTTAAACATCATGAAATTAAATACAGATTGTTTCTGTCAAATCTCACCAAATGGTGATTTGACAATGATTTGTTTCATTTGACTAAAAATAGGTAGACCATTTTAATAATTTAGACCCTCAATAATTATTTGTTTTCTATTTTGCTTTGTTTTGAAGTGTTTGTGAGATAGTTTTTTTGGTATCATTTTCTGTTGTCTTGAATCTTTTCATTTCAAAGCTAGTGTATAACTTGCAGTTGTGGAGGAAATGTTAGTTTGGCCTAAGTGTTCTAAATACCCATCTATATTTTCTTAATCAATTTTCTAAACTGTTTCCTTTTGTTTATATCAACAGAGTAAATAAAAAGAGATGAATAGGCTATTTTAACAACTAATTTTAGTAACTCTAGCTACTAGAGTTACAAATTATATAATGCTTTAATTCTAATACCATTAATAACATTATAAAATAAAATGTTATATGTCTTTTTTGGTCCTTAGTATCATTATATCTATTTATAAATACATAGCTAAATATAGATGAACATCCAGAGAAAAAGAGACAGTAAACCAAAAATTAAAACAATATATAAAGGCACTTTCCATAGAAAAAAAAATGTAGAAAATTGTATTACCCGGGTATCTCTATGTTTCTTGGTTCTGGCAGTCTTCATCTTAAGAGCATGGTTTTTCATTTGTTTGTTTATTTTTATTAAAGTATAATTGACATATTCATTTCAGATGTATAATATAGTGATTCTACATTTATATAACTTACAATGCTATCACCACAATAAGTCTAGTAACCATCTGTCAACATACAAAGTTATTATGATACTATTGACCACATCCCCTGTGATGTACATTATACCCCTGTGACTTATTTATTTTATAACTGGAAGTTTGTACCTTTTATTCCCCTTTACCTTTTTATCTATCCCTCCACCCCCTTCTGTCTTGCAGCTATCAGTTCTCCGTATCTGTGAGTCTGTTTTTGTTTTTTTTGTTCATTTGTTTTTTTAGATTCTACATATAAGTGAAATTTTATGGTATTTATCTTTCTCTGACTTATTTCACTTAGCCTAGTACACTCTAGGTCTGTCTACATTGTCACATGACAACATTTTGTCCTTTTTTATTGTTGAATAATATTGCATGCGTGTGTGTGTGTGGTATCTCTATGTTTCTTGGTTCTGGCAGTCTTCATCTTAAGAGCATGGTTTTTCATTTGTTTGTTTATTTTTATTAAAGTATAATTGACATATTCATTTCAGATGTATAATATAGTGATTCTACATTTATATAACTTACAATGCTATCACCACAATAAGTCTAGTAACCATCTGTCAACATACAAAGTTATTATGATACTATTGACCACATCCCCTGTGATGTACATTATACCCCTGTGACTTATTTATTTTATAACTGGAAGTTTGTACCTTTTATTCTCCTTCATCTTTTTTACCCATCCCTAAGAGCCTGTTTGAAGGCTAAAATTGTGGTGTCGCCAAGTTCTATGTAAATGACACCTCTCAGTCTGAGAAAACACTTGGAGAGAAACGTTCTACTGAAAGCATGCAAAAAAAATGAAAGAACTAAAAGAAATAGTAGTTAGAAATAAACAAGGATATGTGCACTGTACATAATTAAGTTTTCTTTAAACAGGACGGTATAAGGCAGTTTGATTTTCTTCTTAGAAGAACACATGTACTTGGGACAAAATAAATCAAGGGAAAAGTATTAAGGAGTTAAAATCATTCCAGCAAATGATTTCCTTTAGCTATCTGGGAGATCAGAAAATGTGGTTAAAGCTGAATTTATCTCAACCAGACTTACCCCACGATTGAAAGGCCGATGAGCACCGCAGGTGATCTAGATGTTGACCTAGGAATATTCAACAAATTGAAAAAAAAAAATGCCGATAAACTTTAATATGTCCTACAGAAGTTTTTTGAATCTTCCCCTTTCATTTTCTGCAGGTGGTGAAAGAGATAAGAGAGTGTCAGTTTTCTGACTGACAATATACAACCAAAAGAGGTTTATGGAAAAGCCAAAAATAGAAAAGAGGGACAATTGCTTATGGATGTCCACTATGGTAATTGAATCAAATTGTGAGCAGAAGAAAGAGGAAAACACAAATGTTAAAGAATATACTTGTGGTACATTAATAAGGATCAAAACAAAAGAATTTGTTTTTTTCTATGATTTATGTCATAATCCCCATTAGGACTATGAAAGATATGTTTCATTAGTGGTAGAATAATTATGAGACGGGTGAATTTTACATGTGTCCACAAATAAAATCAGAGATTAAAGGCATGATAAGGTAATGTCCTCACATCTTAACTTTCTTGGTTTTTTGTTTGTTTGTTTTTTCTCAAAAAGTTACCTACCACATACACATAATTTTAAAAATATTGCCAATACTTAGGTTGATGTTTATATTTCTAAACTAAATTTTTGTGAGTATAAAAATATTGGCCACGTCTCCACATTCCCCCCACCACCAAAAAAAGCTTCACTTACTTTTCTTCATTTCTGATTGTAATAGCTTTAAGAAAAAGAATTTGGCAAAACAAATAAAGATCTGAACATAAGAATTGGGATACACCAAAAAACAAACAAACAAACAAAAAACTTTTGAGACACTGTGAAGATAAAAACTAAACTTAACTACAGAGTTATTTCTGGTATTTTTTTTTTTCAAGTATCCAGGGAGTTTGCTAATGGGAGGTACGCCTCAGAAAATGTACATCTGCGAAAATGTTGGAACAAACTAATGCTTTTATTCAAGTGATTTTATTTCAATTCTAAGCCACAAGATATAAACTTTCATCAAAAATGGTAATCTATTTAAAATCAGAGCTATGTGGAATGTTTCATGTTTATGTATAACTTTGCTAGTAGACCCTCCTACACAAGGAAAATAATGTGCCCAAATTCTGTTATTTTTACAGTTTGTAATATATCAAGTACTAGTTCTACCCATCAGTTTCATATTCTTTAAATAGATAAAACTGAAAAAAAAAAAAAAGAATGAAGAAAACATAAAGACACTTTGAAAAAGTTACTTTCTAATTCCTTTTTTGGGAAGAAAGGATATCGGAAAAACTTAATTATGAAACATATTCTAATAAAAACAAAAAAGAATTTAAAGGAAAATATGCATTGCACACCCTTCTTACCCCATTGTTCCACTTTGCCTGTATCATTGGAAAGCTAAAGTACCTGGGAGGGGGCAGAGAAGGACTGGAAGCGAGGACAGTGCTGGGTGGTAATAAAGAAGGAAAAACTGATAGGTTTGATATGAAAATGTTGCGGTGATATATTAATCTGATATTGGGCTCAAAAAATCCAAGTCAGAAGACATTTGTGTTTCAATTTTCTTTTCAATGATCACTACAAATCAATGATCACTACAAATCAAATGATCACTACAAATTTACTGGACATAATAAATGTATGGCATCATTGAAAAAAAGATGAGGTCTGATTTTTTTTTTCTCCTCCAAGGAAGGCTTGCCATCAACATGAGTATTTATCATGAAAGCTCAGCTACTTAAGATACAGAATACTGTGATAAAAAAAAAAAAGGCTAAGACACCATGTCACCTCAAAAGAAGAGAAACTTGGAATTATTACAGCCCCTTTTTGCTAAAATTACTGGAAGTAAAGTGAGAAGTAGCAATTCATAAAATTCTCAAATGGTAACTGTAAAATGATATTGAAACCAACATTTCATAATTTAAGGGTATAAGAATTAGCAAAAAAACAGGCTATAAACACTTAAATATGTGGTAGATATACATACATGTCTACTTATGTTTACGGGGAGTATCTATATACTATTTCAGAACATTTGGAAACAAAAAAGAAAACAGACATACATAAAAACTATATTTTCAGACTTCCTCAGAGGAAATACTTCTCTAATTCATAGACAAAATAATGGAGTAAAAGAAAGTTACGTCAAGCTACTGCTAATATAATTATTGCTATTCGAGTTTTCCAAATTGAATGGTTAATTCACTATTTCTGCAATAGTGAAAGGGACCTAGATCAAACAATGGAGCCCACTGCTGCCTGCATTCAGAAGCAATTTACAGACAAAATGTAGTTTCTGATATCAGATACATTTAAAAGTCACAGAATTTTGGAGAAAAAACTAGGACTATACAAAATGAAGTACTTTGTAACACTAGTACTAGAGATATTTTATAATACCAATTTAAAAAGTAAATTTTGAGCATTGGCTATTAGAAATTACTATCATATGAGTGTACTAAACATCAAATGATTACTGGCTAAAAGTAATAGTTCAGAAGGACATCTAATGTCTTATGTGGGACTGTTTCTCAAGAGGGTAGCCCATAA
The DNA here is from genome assembly GCF_000325575.1 of Pteropus alecto. Classification (NCBI taxonomy): domain Eukaryota; kingdom Metazoa; phylum Chordata; class Mammalia; order Chiroptera; family Pteropodidae; genus Pteropus; species Pteropus alecto. The sequence continues at coordinate 20,689,034 of NW_006442484.1, forward strand.
TGATTTGCAAAATTATCAGATAATGGTAATAAGTTATTGATAAATCATTACATAAATACTATAAGATTTTTTTGGTATTTATACTGTAGTTTAGGAGAGGCTTTTTTCCCTTCAAATTTACTTCATGAGATTATGATTGACTTCAAGTTTTCTTTATAATTATTATTTCAATTAAGTATATCACATTAAGGCAGCTCTCTTGAAATATCCTAATTTTCCTGATATTCATGCAAGACAACAGATCAATTTTGGATCCAGAATTTTCTAAACCATAAGTTTTAGTCAGCATAATCTGATTTGGGATGATAACATATTTCTGCCTTTAATGCTTAACTGAGGAGAACAGTAAAGCAAAAGACAGGTAATGAAAGTTGTTGTTTTTTTCCTCCCACATCTTCATAACTTGGTTGGACATGATAGATTGGCTAGCTTATTGATTTAGGAATGATCAGCAATATTATTTTTCCTAAAGGAATATTAAGGTGATTTATAACTGATTAGAAAGCTAATTCTAGCTTCCTGTGTAAATATGTACAAATTTATAAGTTTGACTCTCTTTCAATTTTTATCTTAGAAATATCTACTTATGCACACAGGTGATTTCAACTTTGTAGTTCCTCAAGCTGAATTCAATTCCTGTTTTCATACTTATACTTTTATACTGCTGGAGCAATAATAAAGTGTAATAGTTGAGGGCTAAGATATGGGTTAAAATATTGTTCATGTCTTTCACTAGCTGTGGATTTTCAGTTACTGAAATGATCTGTCATGTTTCTAACATTTATTAAAAAGGGGTAATGCAATCTCTTATATTATAACTGATCTCTTAAGGTTTGGGTGAGAATTAAATATATTAAAATATACAAAACTCATAATGGTGCTTGTCAAATAATAAGCACCCAATAAATGTTAGCAGAGAATATCATTGTTGCATTATTTCTCAATTTGAATTCTTGTTTATACCATGGAATTAATAAATTCCTTCAAGGGTGAAATGTATGTGTTCAGTAACTAGTCATATTTGTTCCAATTTCTTATTAAAATTTTTCTCAAACTTTATTCAGTTATAATGTTTGTGGGGTTTTTCCATAGTTCATGGACTTAAATAACTATGTTAATGGGAAATGTATACTTATCATTAATAAATGGCTCTGATGTGATCATTTTTTCTACTGCCTTAAAAGTATGTAAATGATAATTAAAATTAAAACATTTGTCAGCTAAAGTCATCTCTTGTGCCTCTAGCAATATCTACACAGCGCATTCTACAATAGCGCCTTATAGGAAAGCTTTCTATAGGTGACTGGAAGGAAATATTTAGAGGATGATGGGCCACTAGATCCATCAAAATTTAGTAGCATTAGGACAAAAGATGGCATAGACATGGCCATAAAAGAATGGTAAGACTGACACAGGTGAACGCCCAGGTGCCCATTCATCAATATTGTGGATACATTTTCTTGCTACTACTTTCTATAACATTTGAAGCTTGAGGTACTTTACATGCCAGGAGAATGACTTTTACCCTAAGACTAGAAAACCAGCTAGGTTTCAAGAAAATGGAACAGGAAGACTCCCCCTAACCCAGAATTCTTCCACCCTTGTAAGTTGAATATAAGACATATATATTAAAATTTCACTGGAGATTTTAAATTTTATTATAATGAGTAGTGGTTAAGAATAGTAAGTTCTAAATGTATGGCAATATGAAATAATTCTTAGATCCTTAAGAGAATTAAATACCAAACAAATATATTTATATTTTCTCTCTGAGAAGATAAAATATCAATGAATAACAGGTGTGAAGTTTTGGTTTATAAGAGCACTCTCATTTACTATTCTGCTCTCATGTTCCTTATACAAAAGACCTTTCATTTCAACATTATTTGAGCATCAGCTATAATTATTTTATTTAGGATAATACTAGCAGCTATAAAATTCCCTAACATACATGCGGATTCTAAGAAATAGAAATTTATTTCTTACTATATAACAGTTAAAAGGAAGTTTTCTATAGGAATCCTTTGTACTCTCTGCAGCTTTTCTCTAAGTAAATATAAAATTATTCCAAAATAAAAAGTTTGCTAAATAAAACAAAGTGAGTCTTCTTGGCCTGTGTTTGGCTTTTTTCAACATAGTGATTCAGGGCCCCAAATTCTTCCATTTTGCATCTTCATCTTCCAAAAGGGCCTCTTTTAATGTTTTCTCCTAGCCAGTATACGAGGAAAGAGAGATCTTTTCGGGAAGCACTCGCTGGTGAATAACTTTCCATTGATCTGAACTAGTCACATGGACACTCATAACTGCAAGGCAAGCTGAGAAATACAGTCTAGATGTGTGCCTAGGAAAGAGGACAGAATTTGGTGAGGGACCATTAGGAACTGCCAGTCTTTCCTCTCATATATCAATTTGCATCTATCTTCCAATGCTTAGAAATACATCCATCTGCCTCTTCAACAGAGACAACCAAAATTCCCAACCAGTTACTGCATAAAACTCCAATTCCAGAATCTCTGGTGATAAAGAGCTTTTTCCATCGCACCCAATTTCTCTCCAGGAGGTTAAAGAACTTGAAAAATAAGCTCTCTGTCCTGATTTTTTCATCATATCCAATAGACAATGGTGGAGCAAAAATTTGGTAACTGGAAACTAACAAAACCCCTTCATTTGTAAAGGAAAGAATGGTAGATGGCCAACAGTCACTGGACCAAAAGATGATTGAATCCTCCTGGGCAGGCCCTGAGACACCCCTGCCCTGACAGTAAAGACAGTACCTGGTTTTCCTGGCTGTCCTTTCTCAGAGAATTTTATGTCTATTGTTCTCCAGCGTTTCTGGCTCTGTTTTCCAGGGGCTCTTTCTTGTCTATTGTCCTCCATGGGCCACCTCTGAAGTAGGAATTGAGGAGGATGGCCTCCTTGAAGGTTGTACTGCCTCATAATCTAGTTTTGTTGTGGAGTGAATATGGAATTCAAGGGTTTTATAGAGTCACATATTTTTATTTTTTAATTTTATTATTATTATTACTTTTTTTTTTTTTTTTTTGCCAGGCTTCTTGTTTCTTTGGTAACACAACTCACTCAAAATATTAGCAGACATTGATCTAATCCCTTCAGTCAGTTATGTGTGCCAACAACCAGAGCCAAAGACATTTGAAGTTCTTTTCTAGACTTTATCCTCTGGTTTTTGTTTTATCGTTGTTTTTGTTTGTTTGTTTGTTTTAATAAATAAATTATCTCTCTCTCTCTCTCTCTATCACCAGCCTGTGCCTCTCCACTCCAATCTCTCCTTGCAAAAAAACCGTATAATTCCTGTTAGGTGAAGTAGTACTACTAATGAGAGCTTCTGTTTCAGTTATTAAACAGTACGGTATTGTTAAAAATTCCTTCTCTTTCTCTGTATTTTATTATAGAATCTGTTTATGATGCTTTTTTAGGAGAAAAGACAATAAGGCATTTAAAAAATTGTTTCTAAAGCACTTAATCGTGTGACTACTGTGTATTTAAGTGCATCTGGATAATAGTGGAAGACATGAAAATTAATAGAAAATTGACTGAAAAAGCTGACCTCACATTATATCATAAAGACAAAGTGTTTTAATATTAAGTATGTTGTTCCAGTTGTCATTACCCCTGAAATATAGAGGTATAAAACAATGATTTTTTGATGCTTATAGAATCTGGTTAAAAAATTCGGATAAGGCACAGCAGGAACAGCTTGTCACTACTACACAGTGTTTGAGGTCTCTGCTGGGAAGACATGAGGCCTCAGGCTGATTCAATGCCTAGGAAAAGGAATCATCGAGAGATCTTTATATTTACATGGTTGGTGATTGACATTGTCCATCTTCTGGAACCTTAGTTAGTCTGTCATCCAGAAAACCTAGGGGCCACTCCCTGTGGTCTTACTGTGTGGGATGATTTGGGCTTTCTCAGAACATGGTGACTAGGTTCCAAATGTGAGGGTGCCAAGAGAACATGACATTTTTATGCTATCATATTTGAAGTCATATAGTTTCACTTCTGCTATATCTTTTGGCTGAAGCAGGCATAAAGGTCTGCCCAGGTTCAAAATGAAGACCACAGACTCCACCACTTGTAGGAGGGGTGTCAAGTTTACATGGTAGGAAGAGCAGAATATGAGATATTGTTGCAGCCAGCCATCTTTGAGTATACACTTTATTCAAATTAGTCAATGTCTACAACATTTATTTCCCATTTTATATCTGCATTATTTACCTTCTTGAATATATCTGAATATGGTTATTTTCATGCGCACTCTTACTAAATTATGTTCTTTTAAGTCATTTACAACTTTTTTTAAGAAAGATAATATAATTGTATCAAATGTCAATATTTTTACAGATATCCCGACACAGAAGAAATCATTCACAACATGTCTTGAAAGATGTCATTCCTCCATTGGAACAATTGGTAAGTAATTCTTCCACTCCAATGTTGTATTATCTACCTACTGCTATAAAATGAATTACCCTAAAACTCAGCAACTTAAGCACACATTATCTCATGTTTTTGTGGGTCAGGAATCGGGCACAGCTTAGTGGAATCTCTTAGAGCAGTCTGTGAAAAGGTTGTAATCAAAGTTTGAGCCAGAACTGAGGTCACATCTGAAGGCTTGACAGGGGAAGGATCTGCTTTCAAGCTCATGTACATGCTTGTTGCCAGTATCAGTTCCTCCATAGGCCGCTCTCAGTTACCTGCCACCTGGGCTTCTCCAGCATGGCAGCTTGCTTCCTCAGACTATGCAAGTGCAGCAGGCAAGCAGTCTGCTAACAAGATGGAAGTTGAAATCTCTTGTAACCTAATCACGAAAGTGATAGCCCATCAACTTTGGCACATTCTATTGGTCAGAAGCAAGTCATTAAATCCAGTCTACACTCAAGGAGAAGGAGGTACACAAGGTTGTGAATAGCAGGAAACAGAGATTTGGGGCAGAGGAGAGGCTACTGCAAATTTTGACAGTTTTTTTTAAGAAAAATTAATACCTTAGTATTAGATCCTAAATCCATGGGAGTGGGGATTAGATCCTAAATCCATGGGAGTGGGGATTTTTTTTTTTTTCACTTTTGTTTCTTGTCATATCCTAATGACTAGAAGAATGCCTGAAACATTGTCAATAACATGAATAAATGGAATATTAAAGATATCTTAAAGACACATAAGCCCAAACTTTCTAATATATTTTAATGCTTTTTTTTGGTTAATGACCACCTTCTTGATAAATATAATGCCTTTTTTCTGCATGCTCATTCTTCCTGCTATATTTCACATCGGTTGACATTCTCCCAGTCCATCGGCTCACAGGTTACTGTACAGCGATGACTTTATTCCTATCTATTTCCTACTGTTCCTTTTCTATTATCTTTGGGCTTTCATTCTCAATATCAAAAATACTTCTTTTCTAGGTTCAGTTCTCTTATTTTCCTTTGCTTTCCATGTTCTAAATCCCTCATCTTCACTCCAGCTAATGCTCCATTACTTCTTTCTGCTTTAGAATATAAATTCTTTACAAGAATTGTCAACCTTTACTGTTGTTAAGTTCTGTCTGCCCTTTATTTCTTAAACCGACTTCATTTAGGATTTTATCCCAACCACCTCCTTTTAAGGTCATCAATTGCTTTCATGTTTCTAGACCTATCTGAGAATTAACCCAGTTGATAACATACATATTTTTCCCCCTAATCTGGCTACTGATAAACCACTTTCTCATGGATCTCCAATCAATTAAATGGCCACCCATTTTCTGTCTCCTTTGCTGGTTCTTCTTCATCTTGTAGCTCAGTTCTTAACTTTGTTCCTCCATATTCTCTAGAGCATCTCATTCAGTGTTATGGCCTTATACACCATGTTAACTAACCACTTCTCTAGGATGGAAAACTGCCCTAAACTCCAGCACTGTATATTGTGGTGTTTTCAATTATATACATCTAACATACATCTCAAATTTAACGTATCCCAAATTGATTCTAATTTTCTCCCAAACTCAGTCTTCTCTGTTTCACAAGATGCTAACTCTATTTTTCCAGGTGCTTCAGTCAAAACTTTTAACATTTAACTTTACTTTGAATTCTTTGTTTCTCTCATAAGGTAAAACTTAAACTTCAAGGAAACCTCTTAGCACTATCTTTAAAATATGTCCAGAATCAGTTCACTTCTCATCACATTTATGCTATCATCACTTGCATGATTTATTTTAATATCTCCTAACTGATGTGCCCATTTTTACCTTTGCTCTCTACTTTTTATTTTCAACACAACAAACAAAGTGAACTTGTTAAACTATAAATTAGATTGAGTCACTCCTTAGATCAAATTGCTCTCTGGCTTTCTATCTCTCCCAGGGTAAAAGCTCCAGTGGTTCATAAGATCTTACTGCTCCCAGCTACCTCTCTGGCCTCATTGTTTCCTTTTTCCTTCTGGCTTATTTTGCTCCAGCCAAGCTGACCACTTTACTTTTCCCACAGGACCACTGAACCTGTTTTCCTCTCTGCCTAGTACAAAATAATTTATTTGGCGCCCAGAAATTTGTAAGGCTCATTCCGTCACTTGATTTGTATCTCTGTTCAGATATCACCCTTTAAGATAGGTCTTTCCTAATCTCCCTTAAAAATAAACAAACTAAACCCCCACCATTTCCATCCACACTCTTTTTTTTAACACTAAATTAATTTTATCCATAGAATTTATCTCCATATAGCACACTATAAAATGTATTTTTGTCAGTCATCTCATTAGAATGTTCTATGAGAGTAGAGGTACTGTTTCCTATGTTCATAACTCCATTCCCATGATTGTAATGATTGCTAGAACATGGTAAGAACTTAGTAAATACATATCGAATGAGTGCACAAATGAAACAGGTGGTGGCTCTGGATTTTACTTCCCAGTTTATGATACACAGATCTATACTTATATACATTCTCTTTATTCACTCACTCTATATCTTCAAGTGCTAACCAGTCATTTGTTCTAGTATGTCTCAATGTCATTTCAAAAGTGAAATCTCCCAAATCAAATCCATCATCGCTTTCTTCCCATACTGATTCCCCTTTCCACTGCAGTAGCGAACATTCATCTGGGCTTAGAATACATTTTATTTGGATCCTTTATTTTCTGTATGACCCTTCATATAAGTCACCGGTTTCTGAAGCAGTTTGTCCACAATGGATGTGGTCCCCATGTTTTTCTCCACATGTACACGCATACTCTTGCCCAGGCTTTGAAATACTTTTGATACCCCCTACCCTGTACTCAGTGCTTCACAGAATCAACCCCTTTTCCACTGATCCTATGCAGCAATTCCACACCAACCTTCTTTAAACAGCACCTTCACTCTTTCGTTCTCCTTGTCAAAACCTCCAGCAGCTTCCTATTCTCTATAGCATCAAGTCTATAGACCTCTCTCATGGTACTTGATTTACCTTATTTATCACCTACTCCCAAATACATACCCTCAAGCCAGCAATAGTAACATGATTAAGGTATGGCTCACACTGAAGGAGCTTGGATTTTCTGTAACAATTATAGTTCCTTTATCCCACCACTCTTTTGTGTTGTTCACTCTTATTTCATGGGTAATAGACTTGTTCCATAGCTAGACTGTTAATGTGTTGAAGTTAGGGGTCATGACTTGTATTTTCTTTATTATATCATACGTGCCCTTCCATTGCTTTTGGCGCTAGTGTTTGTTCAGAAAGGCCATGTTTGTCAATTGATTTAATAATAAGATATTAAAGGTATATTAAAATAATATTGTTGGTTGCAGATATTAAATAATATATGCCTGCTCTCCATAGTGAAAGCCAAACTTTCAATTTAATTCGATGTAACAATATCTTGTTTTCAAAATAATTACTCGGGTCACAACTTAGAGAACATTTCCTCTGGGAAGTATTTCTGAGTTCTCAAATTTGACTTAGGCAACCCTTCTTTATTCTGACTCCCTATAGCTGCTTGGTTTTGCTTTATCTCTAAATTGCCTCTATCTTTAATCACACTAAAATTGCCTGTTTCCTTTTCTATCTCTTACTGAACTGTTATGCTATTTGAGGAGAAGGCTATGCCTCATTCACTGGTTTCCTATTTGGACTTTATATAAGGTCTGGCACAGTATAGTTGTCCAGTAAATAGAAAAGTAATTGTGTTTCTTTTCCACAAATTTGGATTATAGAACAAATAAAGCGCATATAAATCATTATAAAAGTCATTTATTTTAAATATAGCAAATGTAGATGCTGGTCTGAAGTATTTGATGAAACATGGCAAACAGACTGAAAATGGAGCTATGTGACTGTGTATATGTAATATAAATATACATGTGCAATTATATATAATTATATATGTATAAATATATATGCAATTATATGCAATTATATTTGGACAACGCCTTAAGATATCTCAAACGTTTTGCATAATACATGTATTAATTATAAATTTTCAAAATTCAAATTATGGCTATTAGTAAAATTTAATCAATAACCAATGCTGTTTTTGCGCTATACTTATATATCAAAAATAGACTAATGTTAAAGAAATAATAGAATATTTAGAAATGTTTTTCTTAATTTGCTTTTCTAACATTAAGGTTATTCGTTGTTTAACTGGCCTGGTTGGCTGTCTTGACTTTGCAGCCTCAATTCTTAACAAACAAAATTCATTTTGAATATTCTAAATTATGAATAGCATATTACTAGATAATACATCTATGTTCTCAATGCTCTATTCTAGGTCCGAAAGGTGGCATTGACAATGGATTTAATAATATGCATTATTCCATTATAATGAGCAATGCCTTCCATTAAATGGAAGGAAAAACAATAATTTGTAAACTCTTTAGTTTGTAATCTCTCTAAATCTCATTCTCTATCTCTATCTTTCTTTGTCTCTCTCTCTGTCACACATACACACAGACACACACATACACACACACACAGCTCTAGAAACTTTTGGAACTACAAACCAAGTTACTTCCTATTCTTGACTTGAGTTTCCTGGGCTCCTCTCTCTGAGTACTTGTTTATCTCACTTTGTCTTGTGAACACAGGTTATTTTCCATTTTTATCCATCAATTTGTACTCGCATTACATTGCTTATTTAACGTGATTTTAAAAGCAGAAATGCTTATCTTTTCCCACAGCTCTTATGTATGCATTATTCCATTATAATGAGCAATGCCAAAATAACCACCAGTTCTCCCAAACAGCAAATTCTGATTAATTTTTAACTATCCATTACCATTTACACCAAAACTTGAATTATTCCTACAACATTTACTTTACATCTGACTAATCTAACCTTATATATATATTTTACTTAGACTCATATATTTTTTTCACAAATCTGGCATGTTCTATTTTCTATCTCTGCAACCCTCCTTCCTTCCCTCATGCCTCAGTGTTACTTCCAGGGTCATCCATATGTTTTTGCAGTAGTTTCCTTTGGTAGCATATACCAGTATGAGCTACTATATATGAAATAATAGACATGAAAATACTTTAGAAAATAATAAAATTATTTAAGTTGGTATTATCATTCATTATTTTTATAATATGGATTTTTGAGATTATTTATGTCCAACAGTTGATGCTATATAAATCTCACTTCTTTTATCTCTCATATTCAGAACTTCTCTGAGCATTTTCCAAGAATCATAAGGGGCCTTTGCTTTAAGCATAACTGGCAAAAGTATATTATTGGATCCATCTCCTTTGGAGGAAGATGATTCACTTTACAAAAGTGGAATCTGCCATGGTGGAGTTCCAAAAGATGCTATCTTCCTTTGGTGATCATGCTTTATCTGTCAACATACCCTTTAATAAAGTAGATTGTGATATATGTGTTTAAACAGAAGCATAATGCTTTTCTTTTGAATAGTGTCAAAAATACATTTCTAATTGGAATCTAAAATCTCATGGTGGAAACTACTCAGTTCACTGACAGGTGACATCATTTATGCCACATGGTATGCAAATCCATATGCTATCAACGCAAGAGACCTAAATTTTTTTTCTGAGAATCCATGTGGGTGCTTAACGAGTGCTACAAGGCGGCAATGATTTTAAACAAGAAATGTCAAATATACTAATATGTGTTTGTTTCCTGGTCTTGTATATGCCATATTATAACTGTTCATGAGATCTAATTATTTTCAGGGCATTTTTCCCTTCTTCCCCTAAAGAAAGGTTTGAGAACATAACCCTGTTTATAACATGTTAAATCTTTATCATCTTTATTTTTATCAAAAGAGTATAAGACATGGCTATGGATAACTCTGCAGGAGTCAAAAGCCTGTGGCAGTTTTCAGAGAATCATCTGCTACCTCCTGAGCTAGGAGGATTTGGAGGACAGAGCTCAGGAAGTTGCCATGGCTTGAGGGCAAAGCAGGTTTCTGCAGATAAACCTTAAGTCACAGATTCTACCTTTTGGAGCCAGATATCATTTTTTGGATTAATTAATACGTGTGAGGGCTTTGAGGATGAAAGGCATTGTGAACATACAGTGTTTTCTTTTTTTTTAAACAAAAGACAGCCACTTTGAGGGAATAATCTCATTGATCAGGCTGTGCTTTCTTTAAATTGCAAAAAATTCCAAAAGCTCTTTAGTCTTTCAAAATTCTACTTTGGTAAGATAAAATTAGGTTTTCTAAAATAACATCCTCCCAGATCTTCAAGCTGGTAGTATGTTAATAATAAATTATATAATTTGATAACTCCAATAAAAACCATCTCCAAGTTTTTATTGTTTCTTGTGCCCTTTTGTTCAAATAGGGATGTGTTTATGAATGTCAGTATTTATTGAGGCTATCCCTGTGCTAGGTGCTGTGCTAGTTTGGGGTATGCAATGATGTGCTAAATACTCATGTTCTTTTCTTAAGGAGCTTTCAATCTAGAGGTAAAGTATTCAACAGGTAAAGGAAGGAATTATTCTGTAAATGAAAATTAAAAGCATGCTTTGACAGCAGAAAAACAAGTTTTTATGAAAGAGGAAGCGCCTATCTTGGAGTAAATAGCCATAAATCACTCATTGAAAGGAATATTTAAACTGAGATTTTCAGGATGGATAGAGTTTGTCAAGCAAAAAAACTGGAAGAAGAATGATACAGCAAGTAAGAGAAGGAACAGCAAGTACAAAGGTGTGGAGGTCAGAATACAGTTGTTACATTTGAAAAAATTACAAGAATCGCACACTGGGTAGAATAGAGAAATACACCAGCGGCAGAGGGAGGCAGTACTCAGCTCATGAAGGACCTGGAAGCGATGGTAAGTTTAGAAGCAATTAATATGCAGAAACAGTCACAATAAGTTCTCCCATCCAGGCCCATATTTTAAACTCTTTTAGCCCTAGAGTAGAGAAAAAGAATATACACAACAGCAACAAAAAGGCTATTAACATTGAGCAATCCTTTCTTTCTTACTGTCTAGACTGAAATTAGGTTATAACGAAACAATGAATTATGCTAATAAGTTGCCCAGGCAGTAACCAGGAAGGCTATTCTCACTGAACTCCACTGACAGGCAAATAAAGAGAAACATATTTAAATCAAGGACACAAAGAAATAAAATTCAGGAAAGAAGAGAGAACCTGAAGATTGGGAAGGAGAGGTGAGATATAGGAAAAGCCTCCAGAAGACTGAAGAAATCTCTTGAGACACAAAGAGGTGCCTTTATCAGCCCGTTTCCCAAACAGAATCTGGATTTTTTGGTGTGACCAAAAGAAATTCTCTGGTTACAAGATGAAAGGCTCAGAAAAGAGGCTATGGGGTTTTTAAATTTTCAAATAGCAGCTTTTTCAAGATGACATTTTGATGAGTTAGGGGTAAATAAATCAGAGACATGTGGTAAAATTTCCCTTGAAATGCATAGAAGTTTAAAATGATGGCGAAAAGCACTTGGCAAAACATAATATATACTTTGCCGAACCTAACATTTGAAAAATTGTTCAAGGTATTCAACAGAACCCTAAAGCCCAACATTTTCTCTCATCTGAGTGAGAGAAAGTAAGAGAAAGAGAATATCCATGAAATCATTGAGCTACATATACACTGATGGTTATAAATAAGTTGCAACAAGTAAACCATGCCTAACTTTGGGACTTAAAATCAAGACCAGCTTCTCAAGAACTTCTTGGAGAATGCTTAGTTGACCCTTCCCAGGCACCACTCGTGCATGGTGTAGAATCATTTTTCTTTAGTTTTCTTTTACTCTCCTTTTCATGTAATCATTGTATTTAATTTGAATTTTGGTTTACCACTTTTAAAAAATATGTATACAATAAATTTTGTATTTACATTAGGCAAAATATTATAATTCATGTCTCTAAAAACATCACATTTCATTCTCTAGCTATATGTATTGTAGTTCTATAATTAAGCATTTATATTTTTTAATTAGTACCTCGTATGATATATAGATAAACTGAATTTTTAAGGTAATTTTTTTCATTGTTTTAATTTCTATTCCTAATGGATTGTGTCCACAGCAAATCCACACACATGGTTAGCAGATCTTTTATAGCAAAAAAGAGATAGTATAGAAATAATTGAAGACTAAGAATAAAAATGTAACCAATGAGGTACAAAAAAGAAAAGTGCAATCTAAAGTGGTACAATCTAAAGACAATGTCATGAGAAGAAAGGCCAACTGAGTTATGGTAGAATGAATATGTTCGAGAGCTCTCATATACAGCTTGGTGATTATAGTTAATAATATTGTATTGTATACTGGGCATGTGCTAAGAGAGTAGGTCTCAAGTACTCTCACCACAAAAAAAGATAAGGAGATGGATAATAGCTTTGTGAGGAGATGGATATGTTAATTAGCTTGACTATAGTAATCATTTCACTATGTATATGTATAGGAAAGCATCATGTTGTATACCTTAAATAAGATTTTTATTTTTAAAATAGAATATATATATATACTTTTGTATATAATTTATAATTATATACAAAATATACAAAATATACAAATTATATACAAAATTATATATATATATAAAAGAAAGCCAATGGAAAGAAGACAGATAGTTATATCTATTTCTGTGGGTAGTAGAGAAGTAAAGAAAATTAAGAAGAAAAGAACCAGCATTTGGGGGTAAAACGATGTAACCAGGTATGTCCTCATTCTGAGCTTTGTAATAGAAATCATCAAAACAAACAAGATTATCAGCAAAGTACTGTGATCTATTAAAACTTCAGAAAAAGTAAAATTCTTCATTATTAAATACGAAAATAATTAAATGCTAAACCTGAAAATTATACTAGCCCTGGATTGTAGTTACAGAAATGATGCAAAATTTTCCTAGAAGCAGACCAGACAGTCATAGGAAGTTTCACAGGGTATACTACTTTGAGTAGCTCACTCAAGTTTGGGGCTGTGACTTATTTCAGTTTTGTGAGTCTAGAAAAATTATGTTTATCAATATTATCAGGGCTTACAGAAATAATGCTCTATAGGGACTATAGATCTCACAGTAACCAAATTTGTAGGAGTCTGATGTATAAAATATAATTCTGATTTATAAATTTATAATAGTGGTTATACAGATGCTAACTATTTAAGTCACCCATGTTCTACGTCAAAGAACTTAAGAAGCTGAATTAGGAGTCAAAGGGTTGCCAACAAACACAGAATCAGAACAAAGGGGAAAAGAACAAATGTTGTAAGGCACAGGGGATTTGTGGTTCTGGTGTGCCAATCCCTTCTCATCAAAATCTGGTAAAAGTCTTAGATTTGGTTCATTTCCATTTATAAACATGTATTTTAATAGAATACTTTTGGTGTTGATGAAAACCTATTGTTTTCTATTCTACTCCTTTTATCTGAGAACAGTGTGAAGCCTTCATATAAAAAATTGCAATGTCTGTACTTATGATTACGGGCTCGTCTTTCTGCCACGGCTGCTACATTAATCAAAGGTTGTCTTCTGCTCTCCTGCCTTGTCTATTGCTTCCAACTTAAGTTGATAAACAGGTGCTATCTGGCTATCCTACTGCCATTCATTCTTTTCATCTGTATCTGCACAGTTGTGTGTACTAAGTACTTCTTCAATGCTAGCAGACTGGCTGGCATCCAATCTGGACAAATTGCTGATTTTTCCTGTCATTTAACATTAAATAGGGCTTCCAAGGGACATTGGACAGATAGCTCAAGAAGCGAGATTCAGCACCTAAAACTTAGTTGACATTTCTCAAGTATACATAGTTTAGGGAGTGTCACTACCTTAAAGATCTTCAAGTTGGCCCAGAATTTGTCATATAGCATCCTAAACTTAGACTTAAAGCCATACATAATTTTGTAGATTACTAGAGACAAGACTTTCTGAGTCCCAAATGACCAACATACTCACCTGTAGTTTATACATCATTGTCCTTTCAAACCATGGGATTAATGTAAAATAGAAATAACTAGAATAATTAATATGGTACTCTATATAAACGCACATAAAAAATACATAGCAATCTTCTGCTTGCCCTAATACTTCTTTAGCTCCTACGAGCCTCCCAAGATAACTGATTCCTAGCACCTGGAACATAGATATTTCAAAGGATAATGACAAGGCATAATAAAGTAATTAAATCTACCTTGTGGAAGCTTTGCTTGCCAGCATGGACTTAAAATAATGCAGTAGTTTCAGTGCGGAAAGCTTGTTTGGAATTTTCTATTTCAGGGCAAAGACCAGTGTAAGTCCCTGAGATGGCTTGGGAGGAGTATAGTACCCAGTCCCCCCAAAAGAGGAACAGGAGTAGCTTGAATGTGAGCTCACAAGGATATAAGCCTCGATAAGATTAAGACTGTCCTATTAATCTTTGCAGTCCCATTGTGAGCAGAGCAGGTGTATTTAAGTGGATGGGGATGTTACTAATTGAAAATTTGTTGAAAGAATGAATGACTGTCCATCAAGTATGAAAGAGACAATGGAGAGTAATAAACACCTGATTTCAGAAGTTGTAACATGTGCCTGATGGTTGTACATGTATATAACTACATGTAGAAATATGCCTGCAGACACATATAGGTTTGTAAAAATATACATGGTAGTGGTAGATGTAGTAGGTAAGAGTACATAGCAGAAGAAATATTAGCTTCTTCTAATGACACTGAAGGCAGGTTGGACTTTGAGAGATGATATGAAAGAAGATAATGAACTTGCTATTGACCTCTTCCTCTTTCCTATTTTCTGGGACTTCTGTGCGGTCATGCCTAGCAATTATATTGCATTGACCTAAGATCATGAGAAATGGCTCAGCCTGTCCTATGGCAATGTTGTCACATTAATAGAGTCTTAATATGAGAAATCCAGCCCCTGTCCTCAATATCAGGTATCTTAAGAGGTCTAGCAGTGTCCGGAGGAACACTGCTTATGTATTTCAGGAGAGAGAATTTCAAGGTATATAACTCAAGCCTGCTTATGTTGATTTGTTCTTGCAAGAGTATTAGCTCTTTGTTTTCATATTTCTCTTCGTTTTTAGAGAAGTGATCATCATTAATACATTTCTGGGTACTAAATGTCTATGCAATGGTCATTAAGTGAATATTTGAGGGGTAAGAAAGGCAATATTCTTAGCTGAAAATGCATGCATCAATTTTTGTGATTGGTTGAGAGGTTTGGTAGTTTTTTGGTATAAATTCAGGCTTTTGGTAACTATTTTATTTTCATCAGAAGAAAGCTTAAACAAACCAAATTTTGTCCATGGTTACATGACAAAATTTCTCAATATACATTCATAAGGAAAGGACCCCCCCGCCCCAACTTCTAATGCTAATTGCTACTGAAAACATCTTTCTTCCAAACATTTGTAGAAACCAGTGCTGCCCAGAGTTAAACACTGAACTTATTATATGTGTTTAGAGGGTAGACAAGATTTCTTGGCACCAAGAGAAAGCATCAGTATACATAGAAGAAAAGGTAGGAAAAGCAAACAAATAGATGTATGCAAATACAAAAAAGGCATTATTGAACATCATTATTCTAAAAATTGTGCAAGAGAGCTTCCTTAGACTCTTCTACACTTGTGGAGCATATCCTGAAGTATAATAAATTTTCGGGAAATGTAGATACATGAAAAATACTCTAGAATTATCATAAGTCATCCTTATTTATTCAAAAACGTGTTTGTCAAATATATTTTGAAGGTCAAGTATTGTGCTTTGCATTAGAAATACAATAACGAACAAGTCAGAAAAGATCTTACCTATATCAGAGTTAGTCTATAAATAGCCAATTCCCTAACTGGTAAAATTTTAGTGGTTTGGGAAAACTCATTTACCCCCAAAATCTCTTCCTTACACCTATCCTAGTGCAGATGAATTGGTGGGGGGCCGGGGGCGGGGAGGACTTGTTCCTATAAAGATTTAAATAAATATTTAAATAGACATTTATTCATCCACTCATTTGTTCAAACAATATTTATTATTGTGACTATTCGTGCCAGCAAGTACTCTAGGTGCTGGGAATTCAGATGTGAAAGGTAAAGTCACAGCACAGATGCATATACAACCAAATAAGTGGACAATTACAATATGATCCAATAAAAGCTGTGACAGTGACAATGGCGAATGAAAATGGAGATTCAGTATAGGGGTATCTAAAAGACATTGCAGAAGAATCATGGAAGGACTCTCATACAACAAGCAGATTGCATTTTAACATAGATTTAATATATTTAGGAGTTTGTGAGATGGAGACATGGTGGAGGTAGAGTATTACAGTCAGGGGAAAGTATATGGAGTGGCACTGAGGAAGTATGGTCCTTTGATATTAGGCAGGTAACTTCCTAAAGCTTTTAGCATATAGCATAGAGAAGGTGTCAGCAATTCACCAAGATGAAAAGATGGAACATAGAGAAAGACTTGATTGGGGAGTGTGGGACAAGGGGAAGGTAGAAACAGAATGCTTAGAAATTAAAACACCTATTATAGACTTTTCTGGAAGTCTATTTTCATTTATTTACCTTAGAACTTCACAAAACCTCTGTGGACTAGTGAATTATTGAGTCTCTTTTAAGAAACCTACAGATATATTAGTAGTAAAAATGAATAAACACAAATAGAAAAGTAAGCAAACCTATATCAGAGAAGAATTAATGAGATATTGCTACACAGTATCTCTTGGTAACAGAAAAAAATGCATGAAATATTATTGGTTTAAAAGCTCTTCCGTGATTCAGAAGGCTGTTACCTAGTTCTACTGAATTCTTCTCGATCCATTGCCTCAGGAGGTACATGAGGAAGTGAGGGTGAGGAAAAAAAACCTTATTTTTGAACTTTTCCAAGGATGATCGGGAAAATTAAGGAAGACATTAAATCTGTCTTTGTTTTGCCATTGTTAATCAATTTTGTAAGAAAGTGACTTCAATGCCCAGAAGGAGAAGTGAGTAAAGGTGTATCACTATCTAACAAATCATTCACATTATTCTTTGTAATCTTTCTTTTGGATATTAGGGGCTTGTAATGACTATGATCTTTCAGGCACTTCCCATAAGCTATATATGCATTATTAATGAAGTTCTATGCCTGGAAACTTCTATCATTGCAAGGTCTATTGGAAAGCATAAGCTCATTTAAACTAATAATGTATGGGAGTTTGTCACAGTTTTAACATATGCGTTCTTCTTGCAGATGGTTGAAAAAGAAGGTTATCTTCAAAAAGCTAAAATTGCAGATGGAGGAAAGAAACTAAGGTAATAAAAGTTCTTTAATTCACTTTAATATAACTATGCTAGTTCCCCATCTCCTCAATTTGTGTCACCATAACTGTTTGGAAAGGCCCTATGGTACAAGACCAGACAACACCCTGCTATCACGACGATCATTATTTTTACTATAATTATAGTTTTCCAATAAAGTATTACATTCTATATTATTGCACATAATACATAAATGCAGTGCTCTTGTAATCCCGGGACTTGAAATCTTAAAAAAAAAAAAAAAAGTAATAAAAATAAGATAATGGGTCTTGATTTCTGGGGTTAACAGAGTAACCCCAGGATGAATGGACTCATTCTGTAAAAAATAAAATTTCTCTACAACACTTTGGAGGATGAATGGACTCATTCTGTAAAAAATAAAATTTCTCTACAACACTTTGGGAGCACAGTTTTTTAAGAATCGAGGATTTGAAATACATTTGTTGTCCAAATAAAAATTATGTGAGAAAAACGAAAGAAAAATAAGATCATCTGTCAGATAAAAAGTTGGAAGTTGCTACATTTGGTGGCGAGTTAAGCATAGAGTAAATGAGAGAAATTGAAAAGGTAATAAACATTTTCCAGTAAACAACAGAAACACTTTGAAGGAAAAAATAAGGTTAATAGGGAGTAGAGAAAGATGCTAGAATATTGTGTATGTAGCATTCAGAAACAATTATCTCCATTTTAGAATATTTCCTATTTGTCACATAGGTCCTATAACAGTTAATCCCTGAATAACACGGGGTCCGGGTCACCCCTTCCTGCGCAGTCAAAAAGCTGTGCAACTTTAACTCTAAAGTCGGCCCCTAGCATAGGCAAATTCAACTAACCTTGGACTGAAAACAGTATTTTCAGTCCGTGGTTGGATTCCCCAGTGGGGAAACTGCTGTTGAAAATGCAAAAATACTGCTTTCCCTCTGCTTGGATCAGCAGAGGTGGACCCAAAGGTAGGAAGGGCTTATTGTATTTACTGAAAAAAATCCTGCTGTTTGTGGACCCATGAAGTTCAAACCTGTGTCCTGCTAGGTGATATGTAAGCTACAAAGGTCTGTAAAAAGTGCTCAAATCAGGAGATGTGGCATTTACTCATGACCGTATTATTAACAGTTAAAACCATAAAGAATAAATGTACTAATTAGCACACAATGGGACACTTGTTAATTGTATAATACAATTCATTACTAGAACGGCACTCTGGCCAACACTAGAAAAAGAAGTATGTTTTTATTTGCTTTTTGATCACTATAATGACATATGTATATATTTATTTTAAAAAAGTAAAATTGGAGGCAATAATCATCCATAATTCTATTACTTAAAATAGCTTTTTCAATTTTAAAGAACAAGCTTATTTTTTGCTCACATTGTCTTATTCTGGGATAGCGAACAGGGCATTCAATCCTCTTCTAGACTGCCTCTGCAGTAACACTGTACTCACCCTTCTTTGAAGGGTCCAGAAGATGCACAGGAGATGAGATCAAATGCAAGGTTGCTTTAAGAGACGGGGCAAGCTTCCGCCCCTCTGGAGAACCTGGCTTAGTGAGTTGAGTTCTGAAAGGGCAACAGAAGAGATTCTTTGATGTTGACTAGCCCAGATTAGTGTCCTTTTTTCTCCTGGACCCCACTCCTAATTATATCAGCTCATGGAAGGAGTGTGGAGTGTGCAGCAAAAATTCTTCCTAGGATGAATAAGTCAAGACCCTTTCTTACCTTACAAGCCATATGGACAAAAAATCCAAATAGAGACAGTAAAAGACACAAGGACTTGTCTAAATTATTGCTTCAGGCTTTCATTGGGGAGTGGGAGGAGAGAGCAGAAGACAGCTTTGGTTAGACTTACCCTCTAGCCTCATGCAAGGAGGAGGGGAAGTTCTAAAAGGAATTCCAAGAACACAAGATGACGCCCTGCCACAGTGGTTCTGTAAAGTGTCCTTGCTCATAAATCATTCAAAAACCATCTTTATAAATTGTTTTCCTAGAAGGTGATGTTGAGAAAAACCAGAGAACAGGAATTTTTCCCTAACCTACTCACATGAATATATTTTTAGGTAGTTTCTATCACTGTGTATACCAATTTGTGTTTGTTTTCTTTGTTAATCAATTTGCATACCATGTCTGTGTTCTGGTATAAATTCATTTAAACATTAGTTTGTACTTTTATTGTTATTTCAATCAGTACTTTTATTGTTATTTCAATCACTTTTATTGTTATTTCAATCAGTTTGCATGCCATTATGAATTCTTTCAGCTTTTTTTCATTTAAAGTTATATAAATTTTGGATTTGCATTTTTTTTAAATCTCAGGTGCACAGAATTGAGTTCATTATACTCTTTAGTGTGTGGCCTTGTATTACTATCATCTGGGCAGGAACCCTAGCTAATTTTGTTTTATTCTCAGTCTCCAGTCCTCACTTCAATCCCTTGTAGAATGCATTTTCATCAAATTCACTCTTCATATATTTATTTAGCTGTATGCGTGGCATTCCGGAAAATAGTATGCACTTGTGTGTACGTGAATGTGTTCTAAATTGCATAAGCCTTTTTGTGTTATAAACCTCATTCTGTTTCTTACTACTTTCATTCAATGTTTGTGTTGGACATCTAACTATATCTATATATTTAAAATAAGTACATTTCTTCCAGCTGCAACCCATTTTGCCATCATGTACATACACCAAATTTTACTTACCCAGACTCCCAGGAGTGGGCACTTACATTGTCTGTAAGTCCTTCGATCCCAAACAACATTTCAATAAACCATACATGTATGGCTCCTTACAAATCCATTAGGAATTCTCTCTGGTGCATATACCCAGGTGTGAAGAATCGCTCGGTTGTCAGGCACACACATTTATAAATCTATGGAGTGCTACTGCCAGATTTTCAACTGAATGAATGCACATTTCACACTTCCGCAATGCAAAAGGGCTCTGTCTTGCCATAATCATCAGCACACATCTTCATATAACTCTCAGTTTTACAAGTTGATAGCCATAGAACATTACTTCAGCATTGCATTTATTTTTATTCCACTGGTCGGTATTTCAGTTGAGCATCACTTTATCTATTTATAGTCAGCCAAGTTCTGCATTCTGAGAATTGCCTATGTGTAAACTTTGGCTATTTTATATTATTTCTCACTTTTTTGAGAGAGAGAGAGAACTCGTAAGATACTCTAGGTAGTAATACCCTCTCAACTTTAGACTTTGCAAATATCTCCTCCAAGACCCTCATTGTCTATTTACCTTTTTGATGAAAGTTTTCAGTGACCAGAAATCTTTAAATTTGATCCTTATTATTGCATAATCTTATTCTTAATTATTTTTATTATAAACACTTTAAAAATTGAACATTGTAGATATAGTCACCATGTTTAATAACACGATATTCCACCATGTGGATGGGACTGTAATATATCAAACCATTCCTATATTTTTCTTTTATTTGATTTTTAAGTTGATTCTGGTTTCATATTAAATAGTCATAATTGCAGTAAACCTCTTATTACTTGTCAATTTTTCATTTATATTTTCCTAAGATAACTCTAAGCCTGCATTACTTCATTAAATCACAAGACCATTTTTTTAAATTACTGCTATATGTGGTCATATCGCTTGCCCAAGGAGTCTGTACGTTTTTGTAACTGGCAATAAAATGGTCAGTTTAATTATAGGCTTAAAAAATTCTGTAATTTTTGGCCTACTGATAATTTAGAACTGTTAAAAAGTATACCATAGTTGCTCTAATCTTATGTAAAATTTCTTATGTAAAATTTCTTTTGATAACCTTTTCCCTATTCATTAAGGTGCTTCACTATATTTTATACATTTTAGTGAATTAATAAGCAGTATTACTAGATGGTTACTCTGTCAGGCACTTGGGAAATGTTTTATCAGTAATACTCCAAGATAAGCTGTATTATTACTTTCAATTTTACAAATAGAGAAATTTTGCCATTCATATTAACCTCTCCTTTCTCCCAAATCTTGTTGTACAAATTGTTAGTGTAAGATTTTAGCTCTGTCTTCTGTTTGAAATAGGTTAGTTTTTTTCTCTCCTGTTAGAAGTCACTTTAAGTCAGGGAACAAAAATTGTCCTTTCATTTCGTAACATCGACAGTATTAAGGGCTTCAACTGCCACGTAACAAATACTATTCTATTGATAATTATACAGTTTTCTACTAATTAATCCACGAGAGGTCATCCATAATTTGAAGAGGCCCCAGCCTCTCTGAAGCTATATGAGACCTTAACTAAAAGTTAATTTCAACAATTTAATTTACAAAAGGCACCTGACAGCATGTACACTATTTCAGTACCCTTATCTCTCTACATCTCTTACTTCATACTTGCCCCTTCATTGTCTCACTTGTGGCTCTGTACATCTTATCACATGAAACCTCTTACTCTGTCTGCTCTTCAGACAGGCATGGGAAGACATACTTGCAGCAGAAAAGGTGGATGGAAGAGGGGTATGGAAAGAAGTAGAGTGAAGGTAGTGCAGTGGTTATGTCTGCTAGCGCCCATTTCCATCCTGGGGCCCATAGCTATTAAGTCTAATAGCTTCGTTTTGTTTTTCTTTTCTTTTTATTTTTAAACGATTGTTACTCAGAATAGACTTCTTTTAGAATAGATACCAAAGTACACTTCTAACACAAAATATTTTTTCTTTAGTACTTTCTGCTCAGGATCACAATAAATTCTTCCAAGTTGAATCTATCTTTCTTTCTTTTTGTGTTCAGTAGTGAGGACTAGAAGGAAGATTTAGAGAGTATGTAATATAGAAATTAATTTGTTAAAGGTTGCTTCAGTTTTATGATTTCCATCATATGCTCTATTATAATTTCCAACATCTGATAACTCTTTGAATACATAAAGCTTTTACATTTCTTGCAATACTGACAGATGTGTGTATTTATACCTCAGTGTCTATTTGACCTTCCCTTTAGAAGTGAAAAGTTACAAGAAGCTTAGAATATGAGAAAGAAGAAATAAGTTCTTATCCTACCAATATGAGGACAAGTCAGAACATTCAGCAGTATCTCAGCGATTTTGCAGTAAATCAGTCAGGGACACTGCAGTAAATCACTTTCACTCCCACCATTGGTGCGGAATCAAGTCAAATCCAGTGTGACCAAGTCAAATAACAAGGCAGGCAGCCCAAAGAGAGTCTGAAATTTACCAAGTAATCTCACATATATTTCTCTCTGACGTTTTGGTTTGCCACCCTATCATTACCCAAAGGAGACATAGGAGAGGTGAGTGTAGGATATAAAGCTCTGATGTTAGAACAAATGACCATGTTAAACCTGGAGCTCAAGCTAACAGATTCTTATAACCATAATGAATATGTTAAGGGCTGTTTTCCATCAAGAGTTCTTCAGATAAGCAGTTATGATCAAAATTGCTGTTATTATGTGCTGCCATCCGGTGTCCATTTTGTAGAATGCAAATAGTTTTCAGCCAAGCTGATGCTTGTGTTGAAATTTTTTGTTTTGTTTTTGTTGTTGTCGTTATTTGAGAATTTTTTTGTTTTGTTTTATCTTGTTTCATTTTTCATTTCTGCCTTCACAACTTATGATTTGTTTTAGGAAAGTTCTGCGAAGTGTCTCACTTGGATAAAATGCCCCATCGATTGCATAAACTGTAAATCATTGTTCTTATTCGAATTTAGTTCCTCTTCCTAATTGAAGTAAACACCTTTTCTCCCTTAGATGTGATTTGATTTTGCCAAAAAAAAAAGTTAAAATAAATGTCTGCATTTCTTGTATCTGTTTCCTGCACTGCATCACTACCATCAATATCAATCCCTCACCTGACCATTATCCTGTAAATTTGTGCAGAGACTGTCTCACCTATTTATGGCACCTCCGACTTACCGAAGTGGGATATTTCTTGAGCTTTGTGTCTTACTCAATCCTTAAGTCTACCGAACAGTTTGGGTTTTATCCTGCTCTGTGGAAAAATAGAAAAGAGTGCCCTAAAAGTTAAGATTATCAAATGATGAGGCATTAACTGGCTCCCACTAATGGATAAATTTACCTCCTGGCCATCATGGGAAGGTAGAAATGAAAGGGCTTGCAGTTCAGCATTCCAGGACAGCGTAGGTCAGGCCTTGCCCCAAGAAGAAAGACATTCAAGTACTTCTTTGACAATCCTGTATCTTCCTTTCTCAGAGCCTTTCATGAGTTGCTGCATAGATATGTTCAAAGTGACTAAGGGAAAGCAGACATGTCACCTTCTCTAGAGACAGTTGCTAACAGTGGAATAAGCATGGCCTTCAAGGTCCAGGAAATGTGGCCTGAATCCCATGTTTATGATTTCTGTGCCCTTGGGTAGGATGCAGCCTTGCTAAACTTCAGTTTTCTCATCTGTAAAATGTGAGTATTACCCATCTTCCAATGTGTTGTTTAGAGAATTTATTCATTTCCATGTTTATTACTTGTCTCTTGTGAGGTAAACTTCTTAAAGTCTCTCTTATTTGCCTTTATGTATTCAGTCTTTGGAATTGTGTCTGTCATGTGGTAAATGCTCAGTAGATACATGTGATTGGCTTAGTGATTAAATTACTTGATACATAAAAACACCAGGTCATCTTATTGACATATGTCAGAGAAGTCAAGAAGACCTCTAGAGAAAGCTCAGATATTGCCACTAGAATTATAAATTAGAAAAAATTATACTAAATCAGAAGCATTAAATAGTTTTTTTTGTTTTTTTTGTTTTTTTTTTTTTAATTCTAGGAATGACATCAAAACACCCAAGAACTAAAGAACAAAAAAGAGAAATGCAGGAAGTGGGTGCTTTGTAGTTCTTGTTAGTGAATAACAACAAAGAGTGGGAAAATCCGTATGTGTGACCCTCCTGAAATTTGAGAGCCCATAAATTCTTTTACTCAAAAACTTTTAATAAGCACCTACTAAATGTCAGATTCTGTCCCCAGAATTGGGAAAGCTCTTAGAGGTTAGGGATGGTGTTTATCTCTTTGGGGGAATTAGGGGAATAAACGGTCTTACTTTCCATTCTGAAAACTGTTTCATCTTCAAAAGGTCTATTCTAAAAGTTTCATCAGAGCTTGCTAGACTCACCTGTCCTGTAAGCTTGCAGTCACTTCCTAAGTTGTCTCTCAGTATCCCAAAATACAGTCACCTGTAAGGATTTGGTTTCATACAGAAAGCATTAAAAGTTCAAATCAGGCAAAACCTTGCCAATTGACCCTTTTCACACTCTCCTCAGAGCTGAAAATGCCATTCACAAGGCTCAGTGTGTTAGAGTAATGGGGTAAGAAAGCTCTTCCACTGATATACTGAGAACAACAGGTGACACAATGAGCCAAACCCATCAGATGGAGAATGGACAGGACAGATACTGTAAGGATGATGGTCAGATCTCTAGAGCAGCAGTCCCCAACCTTTCTGTCACCTAGGATCTAATGAGAATCTAATGCCTGATGATCTGAGGTGGAGCTGAGGCGGTGATGCTAGCGCTGGGGAGGGACTGCAAATACAGATGAAGCTTCATTTCCTGGCCTGCCACTCACCTCCTGCTATGTAGCCTGATTCCTAAACAGGTCATGGCCCGCTACTGGTCTGTGGTCGGGTAGTTGGGAACCCCTGTTCTAGATTACTTTGTTATGAGAGGAGGTTCCAACCTAAGTCATAAGGTTAAAACTTGTTCTCATTAGCTGAATTCTCAATCACTCCTGGACTAGAGGCTTTCGACTCACTTTCTGGTTTTATGTTCCTACTGAGTGCGATGAGTCTGCTCATCACAGACCAAAAAGAGACAGAAAATGACTCTC
>NW_006442484.1:20714573-20767754 GCF_000325575.1 Pteropus alecto
GGCCCTTAGGAGCACACCTCTGTTTCCAGCTTTTTATGTGGAGTTGAACAGTTCATCATGTGACTTTTTTAAGTCTGTGCAACTTCTAAGGGAAGGACAGAGCTTGGGAGTGGCAGGTTTTTGCCTAATCCTTGTGATTAGTATCAGAAAAAATAGTTCATAGGAGAGCCCAAATGGCTTATTCCTTGTTATAGTCTATGCACACTAGCTTTTTAATTCGAGAATTTTGACTAAAACTATGACGAAATTTGACATAGACAATCTCCTTAACCAAGATAGTGCTACTTAATCCTTAAAAAAAAAAAAAAGACAGCATAAATTAGTGAATAGATTACAGGTTTCAGAGTCAGAGAAGCCAGGCTTGACTCTAAATTGAAGTGCATGGCCTTAAATTACCTAAACTCTCCAAATCTCATTTTCCATATTGGTAAATGGACATATTAGTGAATCTTTTTTGTGAAGCTAAACCTCCACTAGACAATCACATTCATACTAGGTACTCAAAATAATTTGTGCTAATTATTATTTTAGAAGAGATCATGAAAAAATGAAATTAAGTTGGGACATCTAAGAAGTTGACTACAGCATTTTATTCTTCTTTTTGAAACAAAATTAATTTTATACCAGTTGAGGAAATCTTTACTTATTCTAATACCGTAAAAACATTATATGAATTTTATAAATTCGAAATGAAATAGCACTGTACATAAAATGCCAGAGCAATTCCTATTACTAAGGTTTCAAGACCAACATTTCTTACTCTCTTTGGCCTGTTCATCAGATTTTTCTAACAGGGAACATTTCACAGAAGTTCAAAGTTCTAATTTAGAATGATGAGATAATTGAATTTCTTGCAACTTAGTTCTAACCAGTTCCAGTTCTAAGTTTAAGGAATGGAAGAGAAATACCAACAAGTTCTATTAACGATCAACATCTGAAACAGATTCAAATCAGAACCATTTATCCAGGGTTTGCTATAACAGGAAGCAAATAAGACATAGTATCTCCCTGGCAGGTGATGCAAAATGTAGTGGGAAATGTAACAGGCAGATTAAATACGGGTTCCATCATGTGTGAGGATGTTCCATAAGACTGATCACATACAACCAAAATAAGGGATGGAAATAAAAGATGCCCAGCCTAGACCAGCAGTTGTTTCAATGTTTCTTTTCTATCTGGGGACATCTACTATTATGGGGCCATATAGTATTATGGTCTGCATAAAGAGAAGGCTATGGATGCTCTAATTCACCTTGCTGCTGCTGATACCTAAAAAGAGAAATGGAATCTATGGCGAAGGACGGAAGAGGTCTACATGGTTTTCTTTCTGATTTTTTTTTTTCTTTTTCTTTTTCCAACTTTTTCATCATTTGATTGAAAAAGCAACTTCATTTGAAGACAAGTGGGTCCAAAAACAGTGTTCATATTTGCATGTTGGAAAAACATTTTGGTGCTTTGTTTCTGTTTATTGTTGTTGTTTTTAACATAATGGTATATCATTAAGAAATGTTCAGGCATGTAAGAGCAGTCTAATCTTGTTGCAAATATTAACTTTACTGAATCAAAGCTGTCTTTTCAATCAAGCCCCTAGATTCTAAAAGGCAAGTTGTAATAAATTACACAAAGATCCTGACTGGTCATTTTAAACATATTTTGGTGTAGTTTTTCTATTGACCTGAATAAAATATTTCTGTAAGCTTATTTTCTTCAACCACTTCTATAAAATGAATTTAGCTATTTTGAAATGAGTGTTAAACCAACACAAACTGTAGCAATATAATATAATGGATAGAAACATATGTATATTAATCTCTTTAATGTTTTACCATTTTAAAAGGGCATTCTTTATGACAGGAATACATACATATAATTACTGAAGTAGTATATTCATTCAATGCAGGAGACTTGATAAACACCAAGAAATGCAAAGGAAAATCAAAAGCTATGATTTCACTACCTGAATTAACTGTTGTTATATCCAGCTATTTCCCCATGTCTAAGTTCAATCATTGACTCAATAAATGCATATTTTCTGTATACTCTGTCCAAGGCACTGTTCTAGGCACTTGAGGATACCTCTGTAAAGATGAAATGCTTTCTATCATTTGAGGCTTTTATTTTTAATGGGGGTGACAGAGATAAAATTTACAAAATCATTTTTTATTTCATCATAAGTGCTATGCAAGGCATATTTGAGGACATAATAGTTGCACTTCTGTTGAATGAGAATTAATAGTAAGAACGGATGGGTGAGGACAATCTTAGGTAAATAACACCGCGTGGTGTTGTAAATTACATATGTATTGTGGTCTTCACTAAAATCTTCCCAGATCTTCTATAGCATAGAAATCATTATTTCATTATATGAATCTATTATATGCAATTTATATACCAATCTATTCTTTTGTGAGATTTTAGGTGCAGAATTAAGAAATAATGGTGCACTTCATTCTTGTGCTCACAGCCTTAATAACTTATGAGATGATTTCTTTAGGATAAATTTAAATTCATTGAAATGGACTTGTTTAGTCAAAAGACATACATATTTTAAAGATTAAAAAGACATATTGCAAAATTCATTCCAGAAAAGATGTGCTAGTTTACACTCCCTCTGAAATTGTATGAGAGAATCCATTTCTCCACATCCTCAGGATCCCTTAGTATTTTTCCTTCAAATTCTTGCCAATTTGATTGGCAAAGAAGGAAAAAGCATTTCACTCTTTTTTATTTTCATTTCTTTGATTTCTAGTGAAATTCAACATTAAAAAATATTTTGAACAAGACAGAGGCACATTAGCTGTTTAGTTTTTCAGAATCTTAAATATATTTAATCAATAAGAAGTAACAATTAAAGAAGGAGTTCTGATTCCTATTTTCACTTTGCTATTTTTGTCTTGCTGTAGAAACACAGACATTATATGGACCATTGATACACAAAATTTGGACTTTTAGTAGTTGAAAAGGATTTGGGGAAGATCTATGAATAGAGAAACTTTTACTATAAATGTCATGATCTTAAAAATTGTAGAACATCTTTATTATTACTCAAATCCTATACCTCCTATAAACTTTAACAAAGACTTTTAGGAAATCTAGTTAAAAATAGTCTCTACTATTCCAAATGTTGTTCATATTATATTTATGAATAATTTCTTCAAGTGATAATGCTTTTTTTCCTTTTTTTTCCCCCCCTAAGGAAAAACTGGTCTACTTCCTGGATTGTTCTTTCGAATAGAAAAATTGAATTTTACAAAGAATCCAAGCAACAGGCTCTGCCTAATATGGTAGGTAGTTCTCTGTTTCTACCATTATCATCTTCCCAGAAATATTATTAAATTAAAAGTTTGGTTTCTGCAGAAATCACACTCGAGCTTTCAAGCTACCAACATCTGAAAGCAGATGGAGGAAATGACTCAATAAACTTTTAATCAGATGAAGGGAAAATAGAACTTAGTGTCTGTTTTATTAAGTGGTGCATTTGGAGAATAATCACAAAATAAGATGAATGGTGAGCAGCTACCTAGTAATACGAAGGTAACACTTTAAATTAAGGTGCCATTTATAAATGCTTTATTCTTATTTATGAAATGATCACTAAATGCAGCTACTTGCTCAAATAATGTATTATAAAGTATGTTATAAAATGCATTAGTAATAAATGCTTAACGGATGAGACTATGGGAAGCTGTTTTAAAGAATATTATAAGACGTAAATCGTGTTAAACCATGTATGTGCATCTTTAATACATGAATTTAAGTTGTTATCTAGCATGCTATAAAGTGCTTCATACATTAATAAATAATAATAAACTGTTTATAAATGGCACCTTAATTTAGGGTGTTACACTCTAAGTTAACAAAGTGATTTTTTATCTTAGTCTAGCTGTGACATTCACTATATCCAGCTAACCTTCCCGAATATATCAATGACTCCATCTAATGCAGCTAATACAATTTCTGTATCTTAGTTATTACAAAGTGAAATTTGTAGGGTGTCTTTATTGTACCTGGAGGAGAGCCTCACATATGCCCACAGAGATTTGACAGTGATAGTAAGTAGGAGCAATTGTAAGCTAGTTACTGGGGCAATTCAAGCTCAAACCCTTGCTGCCCAAACACCAGAGCTGCAACACGATGTAGGAGACAGTGGGCAGGCAGCATATCTGACAGTCTCCTGATTAGGCAGGACTGCAGGCAGGAACCAACCTGCCATACCCCCATCGGGCTGATGGGAGGCAGGGAAAGGGGTAGCCTGGCAGGAGTTAACCACAATGAACTAATTTGTATTTGGCAGGTAATAAAACGATGGAAAGTTCTTTGCTTTCCAGCCACTAGTTGTGTTTGCTATGTAATCCTCTTTAAATAGGAAATAGAAAATCATTTGCAGGAGATTTTTTTTAAAGGGGAAGATTTTGGTAAGAACAAAAGGTAGCATTTGGCTTGCTCCTGATAATTGCAATAGCCTTTATCCCCAAGTGGCTTGCTGATTTGGAGTCTCGGTGCAGTCCAATCTGTAAACTAATTATGAATAAATTAAAAATATATCTCAGGCCTTTGTATTTTTAATTTAAAATGCCTCAGAAATTTGTTTTAGGGTTTTGTTTAATTTTTATTTTTTGGCTACAGTAAGGTTGAGATAATCTTTTTAAGAAAAATAAAGCACCGCTACGGGCCAGGCACAAAACAGCTCCCATCCACTCATAGGTCCTTTGTCTTCTCTTTGAATGAGTTCTAAGGAGGAAAGAAGTTCAGGAAGGGAGGAAGGGTGCTGCTGAGAAGATCTTCATCCTGCTGGGTGAGAAGAATTCCATTGGAGCAGAGTTTATGTGAATGTGCTGGGAAAATGGGAGAGGTTAGATTCCAAATTCAAACATTTGGTTTATTTTTATTTTATTATTTTAATCTCTTTGTACCAGGAGATGTAACTATCAGCTGCTTTAATTTTATGCAGATGAAAGAAGATTCCCCTTTCAGATGATAGGCAAACCTTGCAAGTCAGCTCACTAATTGCATGCCTCCAGTTCGACCTTCGGAATTGTTTTATATTGACAATAGACTTTACTTTTAGAAGATATTTGTTAATATTTTTCTTTTTGGCAGCCTCTATTTATTACTTCTAGGCTAATTTTCAATGTTCTTAGCATTTCTTCCAGGCACTTACCGTCTTCAGAGTGAGTTCAAGGCAGGGACTAACAGTGTTTTGTGGTAAAGAGAAAGAGAATTACAGATTCATGTTTATACTGTGTGAATTGTCTTGCTAGTCAAATTCTTGGATACATTTCTAACCAAGTATTAAAGGCCTAGTGGGATAACCCACATTTACCAATTCCAATCTCAGAGAAGTGATACGATGGTTGCCAGATTTTGATTAAAGATGCCGTGGTTTTATTTTGAGAGAGATTTATGCCCAAATTTCTGAATTTCCCTTGAACCTCCTTTCACTTGTCCTGATATTGTTCATGTGCTTCTGGGAAAAAGTTTGTCCTTTCCTCCAAAGGATCAGTAGAAACTGCCTGTGTGAGTACAGAATGTGGTTTAAAAGAGCTAATGGTATTTTAATCTTTATAGGAATGCTCTTTGAATGTTAATGCAGTGAGGAGACAAAGCAACAGAATAGCGAGGAGCAGAGTTCTGAAGTTCAATCACAGGGAACTTCATTCTAGTTTTGCCCCTTCTAAGCTGACAAAGTTACTCAACTTCTTTGAACTCCAGAATCCTCATCTGTAAAATGGGGACAGTGATATATGCTAGCAGAATCAGTAAGGAATAAAATTAATTAATAAAACAAGAAAACGCAGTAGCCACAAATGATTACATTCTATTATAATATACAAATATTTTTATTATATTCTAAGGTACATAATCTAGAATATAATATTATAACATATTATTCCCTTATATTAGTTTTGCACTTGAACTGATTCAGAAAGGTATAGAAGAGAAAATATATTAATTCAAGGAATACCAGTATATGCAGCCTTCAGGAAGAGAAGTATATATCCATAGGCAGCATAAAATGTTGTGTCTGATCACTGAATAATTCTGAAAATGAAGCCATCCTTCCATTTGGGGGTCTAGATGTAACCTCTATATCCATTTTCCCGGGACTCTCGTCTTCCTCCATTGGCTCTTACACTTACGGCTTTCACGTTTAATACAGCATGTCACAAAATGTTCTTCTGATTCCACATTCCATGTTTGGCTATTTTTCATTCTCGCTGACGTTCTTTCAATTCATAACCTATTTACATTTTTATCAAAAGTTGCCTTATCCTGAAATAGACACAGAATTACTTCACTGGTGTGTGTAAATTAGAGATTCAGAGACTCCTTCCATGTGTACATACATTGTCTCTGTTTTATTCACTTTACCTCAGACCGGAGAAAGTTTGGTCCAGACTGGCTGGCCCTCCTGTGAGGAGAACCATTTGAAAACCACTGGTGTCTCTAGATCTGGATATCCCTAATTATGAAGGAAAGAATAGCGTTCATATTCTCATAGATTTTTATGTATTCTGATATGTAGCACACTTAAAAATTTTTAAATATTGTCATTGGAAAATAATACAGAAACAGCTTTTTAGTAATATTTATACAACGTATATATATATATGTTTTAACAGTTATCAATCAAACTTCTACATAACCACCACCCAGTTCAAGATATAGACCCTGACAGCCTCCATGAGAAGCCCCATTTCTGCAATTTGTCCCTATGTCATCACAACCTTTCTCCTTGCCACAGAGTTAAATTGCATTTTAGTCATTATTTCAGCACCTTTCATTATTTTTATACTTATATCTATAGCCCTTAAGAAATAGAGTTTATTTTGTCTGGTTTTGAATTTATATAAATAGAATCACAGCATATGCTTTTTCTTTCCCTTTTTTTTTTTTTTTAAATTCTATATTTTTCTCTACTGGTTTGGGAGTGATATACTTTGTTTCTATTCTGTTCGTAGTTTACCTAGGATTATAACATTGATACTTATCAAAGATTAAAGCTAATCAAATCCTTTATCCTCTTCCAAAATATTACCTTAGACTATATTTAATCTATTTATCCCCTTCCCAAAGTATATACTTTTGCTGTCTGGTATTTTAATTCTTTTCTTTCTTCTTTTTTTTAAAAAATACCACTAGACATTATTTATTCTTTTATAGAATCAATGATGGTTTCCATTTGCCCTATATTTACCATGTTCTTCGCTATTTATTTCTTCTTGCTTCTTAGATTTACCTTCGAGGATCATTTTTTCTTCTGTGGGGAATATATTATGAGAAATTCCTGTAGTAAGTGTCTTGTGGTGACAATTTGTCTCATTGTCAGCTTGTTTCAAATGTCTCTATTTCTCCCTTATTCTGGAAATATATATTCTCTCTGAATATAGAATTTTCAGTTAACAGTTATTTTCTTTCAGCACATCAAAGATATCATTCTACTATTTTCTGTCATCTGTTATTGGGATCAAGAAGTTGCCTGCGAGTCTAACTGCTGTTCTCTGGCTGTTCCACAATATTTTTCATTACTTTGTTTTTCTACAGTTTCACCATCATGCATCCAGATGTTAATTTGTTTTTATTTTTCCTGCCTGGATTTTTGGGCTTCTTGAAATTGTTTATAATTGTCATTAATATATTTTAGAAAATTTCCAGCTATTATATTTTTAAATGTAGTTGCTTTTGTATTTTCTCTCTTATTTTCTTCTAAATTTTCTGTTTAAACCTATGTTGTTTTCCCACTCTGTCCTCCACACGTTTTACATTCTTCTTTTTTCTGTTCGTCTTTCTGAACTGCATTCCGAATAATTTCTCTTCATTTATCTTCTAATTTTTTAATTCAGTCTCTCCTTGTGTTAAACATTGTTTTCATTTCTAGAAATTTGTTTCTTTTTAAAATTTACTCTGTCATTTGTTATAGTTGTTTCCTGCAGATTTTCAAGACTCTCTTTTATTTTGTTAAAATTAGAAGGCATAGTTGTTTAATAATCTGTCTTGTGATTCTAATATCTAAAGTTCACATCAATCTCTTTCTGCTGGTTCTCACTCATGTTGCTTTGTTTCCTTGTAGGTCTGGTTATCTTTGACTGTGTGCTAATCATTGTTATTGAAATATCCTGGGAGGTTCTCTGAGGCCTGGGATAAATATGTCCTACTCCAGACTGTTTCGCACTTTTCTCAAAGGATCTGAGACACTCCGAGTGACTGATTAATTCAACCTAGGTTAACAACGTAAAATTCTTGAGTTATATGTACACAATAGGAGGGCTACAGCTGTGCTACAGCTTCGGAGATAGAATTATTCTTTACTCGTCCATTTTTTTCTTCTCTTACATTTCTCATCCACAAAGACAGTCTTCTTTATAGTCCCCTGGGATTGGAGAAAGGTGACGTGTTTAATATTTGTTCTTCTTTATCCTTTCATAAAATCTCAAACACACCTATTCCATTATTCTGTGGGGTTGAGTGACCAAAGTTCAGATGTGTAATATAAACAAATGCCCTCAGGCGAAGTGCACTTATGTTCAGATACTCAGCCTTTCTCTCTGAGTTTAGATTTCACATCAAAAAATATTTCCCCTCTCAGTTTCCACTATCAGCCTTTTTGTTCTTTTAAGATAATTTTTTAAAATATCCAGCATTTTTCGTTGTGTTTAGTTGGAGATTTGATCCAAATAACATAGTTTCTCATTTCAATCTACCTCACTTTCATTTAAATATGCATTTGGTTAATCAAGTTTGTGCTATTTATACAAGCCTTGGTGGGAAAAGGCTTCATAAGAATATGTATTGAAATCCTACAATGAACAGCTTGCTCGTTAGGGCTACGTATAAGGCATAGAGATATAATCAGGAATAATCAAGATACAGTCTTTGCTTTATAGCATCTCTGCCAAAAAATAGGGTGAGATGAAATAAGAAACATGGAAGAATTTTTTGAGATTTAAAGGAGGGAGAGCTCACATCTGTGAAGATTTGAATTGGGCCTTGAAGGATGGTTATAATTCAATATGAGGAGATTTGTAGGCAGGGAATTCCAGTGGATTAAAAAAATATGAACAATGGCATGAAACAGAATGGGCAAGGTCTGTGTGCTCAAAAGAAGAATAAATTTTTTGGTTTGGTTGGAAGATAGGATAAAAGAAAAGGTTTGAGAAGAATGCCATGGGCTGAGAGTTACTACCAGGGACAAATCTCTAATAAGGTGTGTCAGTATTCCCCAGACGTCTTCACTCTAGAATAATCTAGTATGGCTTCTTTTAGCAAGTACTTACTGAAATGCAGTATGACCTAGGTGTTACATATATTAAAAAGACTGGACTTATCATGGGGAAAAGGCAAGAAAGAAAGCCAATTCTTTTAGGATCATGGTTTCATTTCATTTAGATTAAGAGCAAAAGTGTTGCCTCAAAAGCATCTACAATATTATGTTTCATCTTGTGCTAGAGAAGTCTTAAAGAAACAAGCGTTGTCGCTTTCATTTATTCTCTGATGTCTTTACTCACATCCCTTGCATTTTTCAGGTACACTAACCTATATTAGTATCGGTGAAGCATTTCCAAGTCTCCAGCACTTTAATTGCAACTTGTCTCCTAGGTATCTGCTGTGCTTTGTGATTTTAGAGCTTTTGCTTGATATGAAGTAGACACCTGACTCTAGGCATGGAATATGGCAAATTTACATGCCTGGTTAAAAAAAAAAAGGTAGATTGTCTCATGGGGAAGAAGCTCTGTAATTTAGAGCACCCATTCATTTATCTATTCTATGAACAGTTAACTCCTAGCAGGTGTCACACTTGTGTTTTTAAATCCTAGAGATATCCAGATGAATAATATATAATTTTTGCTCTTAGGGTGCTTATAGTCTGGTAGAGGAGACACAACCATATGTAGGTTCATTATATAAAATCATATGTAGGTTTATCATAATAAAACAGGTGGTCCTTTTACGTAATGGACTGTTTTAAGTATTGCTCAACCTATATACCTCTCTATTTGTTTATTTGACAATATCACTGAGCACCCTTGATGTTTAATCCACTGTGCTAGGTGTTATGAAAGGTGCAAAAATGAATGAGACTGAGATTTTCCCTTGAAGGTTTAGAAACAAATAGAAGGCATGCCTATAAGTCAAGTAATTGTGAAAAAATGAACATTGATAATTGCTCCAAAATGGCATGAACAGATGCATGTCTTAGTTTTATGGACAGTCAGAGGAGAGAGATTGCTTACTGGAAAGGGTTCTAAATATATGTATAAAGGAAGTGATGTTTGAGCATGTTTTTGAAGGATGAATAGGATTTCAATGCAGAAATTGGGGGGTCATTTTATGTAGAAATAAGGGAGCAGAAATGATAAAATATGAGAAATTAATTGCTAAATTTGCTTGTTTATTTTAAAGATATGTATTGATCTCTTGCCTTGACCTATGCACTATCTGATAGTCATTGCTCTTGAAACTGTTTTTTGGAGGTTCCCTGAGGTCTAGGGTGGATGTGCTCCAGTCCATACTATTTGTGTGTTTCATCTACAAGTTGCCTGGATGCAGTGATAGTAAAGGATTGCCTCAAAATAAGTTGAGAAACAGCATTGTCTAATAGCAAGCACTCTAATTTGGTTAGAAAGTCACTATGGAATGAGCTTATGAAAGATCTTGAACAGGATTGTGAGAAGAGATGATTTCATTCTGTAGGTACTTTAGAGCCCTTTGTAATCAATATTCTCAAACTAAGAGAGAGATTCAGTTTCCAGAGAAAGGTTTGAGGAATTAAGATGTATTTTTGTTTCTACTTTTAATAAAAAGAAGACGGGCCTTGTTAAATTATCTGAGACAAATTCTAAAAATCTATGGAAATAGATGAGAACAATAAGGCCTGTGTTCTTATTGGCAAAGAAAATAGCAAAAAGGTTAAGTTTGTCATCATTATGGCCCAATGCATATAGTAAATCACAGGGTATCGTTTCACTATTTAATAGTTTCATGTGTCTTTGACCTTTTAACAGTATAGCCATTTCTAAAGATGTCCTAGTGCATAAAAAGCAAATAATACAATTTATTAAAGAAAATTTAAAACATGCTATTCCAGGAACATAGGTATATCAGCTTATCAGTGAGCACCGGTAGCAAACCTAGAAGTGTTTTAATGTGACTCCAGTGTTGCACGTTACTGAAATAAACACATTGTGCAAAGTCCATTTCTAGTTTAAGAATCTCTGTCACCACATCTACCAAAAATCAGAACAATTCCACCTTATTATCATCTATCAGCATTTCTGTTATATTTATCAGAGTGCTCTCAGAAAACTGTCACTTTTAACATTAATTTAAAGGCATTATAAACATTTAAGGGAGTATTTCTCACCATAAATTGTATGGTTTATAAATTTTTTAAGAGTCAGTATGATCAATATGGAGCCTACATGTTGTGTAACTTTTCTTTTTTTGCTACTTTATGTTTTTCACTTTACCTTGTACTAATACTTTTAGTCAGAGGCAAACGCTGGCAAATTTTATTTCAAATGATAAAAAACTTTTCCAGGACATTCAATAAACTATTACATTTTTCAAACCATTCATTCAGCCATAAACTTGATAGCAAAAAAAAAAAAAAAAGATAAAATAAAAGACCTCATTATAATAATTTGTTTTCTTTTTTAAATTATTTACTT
The DNA here is from genome assembly GCF_000325575.1 of Pteropus alecto. Classification (NCBI taxonomy): domain Eukaryota; kingdom Metazoa; phylum Chordata; class Mammalia; order Chiroptera; family Pteropodidae; genus Pteropus; species Pteropus alecto. Next base: position 20,726,243 of record NW_006442484.1, read on the forward strand.
CTAATGCAAATAATGAACATGAGCATTAATTAAATAATGCAATACATCTAGTGCTCATTCACCATAGTATGTCTTTAATAACAAAATGGACTTATTTATGGGAGCAAAATGTTGTGATTTAGCAAAAAGATGAAAATAGTTTCAATCAGAAAGCTATTCATGAATTATTGAGTATTCTGTTGAAAATGAATATGGAATGATTTTTATCTTTGTAAAGTGAGTATCGAGCCCTTATTCACATTTCTGCTCAAAAAGATCATAAAAAATGGAAGGGCAAACAATAGATCTACCAACCTTAGCCTAATGAAGGCATTTTCAATCTCTCTTTAATATTTTAATTCTCATAATGATAGTGATCGGGCAAAGTTAACATGGTTATTATTAGGCATAGATTGCACTATCATATGGCCTCATCATTCACTTAAAAATTAAATAATTAAAAAAAAATAGTCCAAAATCTAGAAAACGATGGGTGGAGATGGAAAACAAGAAAAAAGAAAAGGAAGTTGAATTCTAGTGCTTTATTAACATAAACTTTGTAAGAAAAAAAATGAGATCAAGTGATCAATATTACTGTAAATGAAGCCATGTTTTCTGGTTATAGTTTGCTCAAGATTTGGTCATTAAACACAATAAATTCTGTATCTTACATAATTTTTAATAACCACAAAAATCTATGAAATTGATAGGATGCTTTATAAATGGATAATAGCTTACTGTCCAATAAACCTCACCTTAGGCTCTCTCAGAAAACTATTTTAATTATGAAGCTTGACTCTCTGTGGTTTATCATTTTGGTCGATAAAATGCATCTAATTTAGAGCTTATATTTCCCCAAAACAAAATATACTTTTATTCGACAGTACATATTTATAAATTTACTGAATATATATGTAGTCTTTCTTTAAAATTCACTACTAAATTGAAATGTTCTGGAAAGCAGTATACCATGTTAGGTAGGAATATGGGCTTCTATGTCAGACCACCAGGGTTAGGAATCATATGTTCACCTTTTACTTGTTGCTATAATCATTGGCTATCTCAGCTGCAGTATGGGGTTAATAAGAGTACTTATCTCATAGAACTATTGTGAGATTATGTGAGAAAATTGATGAAACATGCCTAGCACATAGCAAAGATAATAAATCTTAATTGTGTTTATTATTGTTATTGTTATTATTACTACATGAAGCAATATAATGTAGTGGTTAAGAAAACAGGCTTTGGAACCAGATAGAATTTTGGATTCAAATGGCCAAATTGCCACTTAATGGCAGTATATTTAAAATCTGTCTGTTTTTTTAAACAATAATATAAAGATTTGTCAGTAGGGGAACACTACTTGCTGTCCAAATTGCAACCCAACATTTTTGCAGAACCTCATTTCTTACTCATGCCACAGTCCAAAACAGATATTCCTGATCAGCTTTCTGCTACCTGGTGCTTCTCTCATCTATGTGTTCTGCCATCCCATAGTGTCAGATGAAAGAAAGGTAAAGACAACACGAGAAAGTCTACATGCTCTTTAAAATCTTTGAGCCTAGAAGTGTCCCACATGTTCTTGCATACATTTCAGCGATAAGAATGAGTCATGTGGCCATGCTGATGCAAAGAGAAAAAAAATGGAGTCTGTCTAGTAAGCTGCTTCACAATGACAGCTCTAGACTTCTGAGGAGGGAGCACAGCATACATTTTGATGGAGAGCTATCCATCTCTGCCACAAGGAAAGTAACAATCGTCTCAGTCCTTATTTCCTAGAAAACAAAGCCTGAACTAAGCATCCATGCTTTGCTGGGGAGGCATGAATCCAGGACACAGGGAATGAAGTAAAAAGGAAGTAAGGCAGAACATGATGGAAAATAATAGAGGGAGGGGTGTGTGTCAGTGTTATCATGCTAGCTACTACTCTACAGTGAGCCTCAAAGAGATGCAGAGGATCATTGGGCAGGGTCAGAGGAAGGAGAAGGAACTTATCTGTTATGTTTCTTTCCATTTCTTGCTTCTTTTTGGTTACCATCCAGTCTTCATTGCCTGCCTCATATAGACTCTGAGTACACCCTTGGATGGCTACTCAGAAAGCCAGATCCTATACTTTCTAAAACAGTATTTCATCCAAATCTGGAAGTGTTCGGGGAGCCAAAAGCCTGTCTGCACTCTGGCAGCTGGGAGGGAGGCTTTAGAATTCCAAGATGGTGACTGGTCATCCTCAGGATACGGGACCATATGGGCCCAATCAGGGTTGGTCATCTGCAGGGACAGCTGAGATAGACTGTGTGTAGTAGTGTCTAAGGAGGGGCTCCAAAGGGACTCAAAATGTGCCCAAGCTACTCACCTTGCAAAATTAGGTTTTCTTTTGTTTTTTGTTCTATGTAATGTAAATGTAAAATAGTATCAGCATACAGTAAATGTATACTAAGTAGAAGCTATTATATTTGTTCTCATAAGATTTTGATTCAGCAATAAATGCAATAGGTATTTCTTGAAAAGGAGAGAATACTTTCTCCTCAGAAAAACAAACAAACAAAATTACAAAAAAAAAAAAAAAAAAACCAGAAACATAACATTCTAGTGCCCAAAAATCACTAAAAAGATTTGCTTTTATGAAAATCTGGTTTGATTTGGTCTTGTTATGTACTGAGAAATTTCACTATAGAAACAATTTCAGTTATTATTAACATCATTTATATTCATATACATAAAACTCACATCTCACAAAGTATCCTCTTCTATCTTGTCAATGGCCATACTTTAGACATTAATAAGATCAGGTATCCATTCAGCAAAAATTTGCCCAAATGAGAATTTATAAGTGAGTTTTAGCCTCCTCCATGAATGAGTTTCCAGAATCAAAACCAGTTATGTGATAAAACTTAATTTCTCTAAACAGATTTTGTGTTTCATGTTTCAAACTGTTAAGGACAATCTGAGTCTATATTCTGGAATAGCAATTAATCCAAAATAAAAAATGGTAGCTAATAACCTGTTTCATAAAATCTGAGCTTTGTCATTTTTTAAAAAAAACACATCTAGTAATAAGGGTATGAGAATAAGTGGCCCAATGATTTGTTGCCCACACACATGTCCAATCTTCATCATGGAAAATACCATCAGGCAAAAGAGCATCTTCCCTTTGATATTTTTTAATATACATTAAAAGACCCCAAATATCCCATAAAGAAAAATGGGAAAGTTATTCCCAAAGGTTTAATCTAGGTCAGAGAAAAATATATTATAAGAGAATACCCTGTCGGCTATTATTGGGAAATGATAAAGATGGACTAAGAGAATAATAAAAATCTTAAGTGGACAAGACCTAGGATCAATTTTTAATGAGTTCACATTGCTCCAGCAAAAAGGCTTTTATGTTTTATTGTCCAGAAGTAATAATTTTTAAATAATTCTATTTAAATATTTTTAAATCAGTCATTTGTATTTTAAGTTTACTCTAAAAAGAGATACAATATATACATTCATATTTAAATCCATATTTAGTCACTTTTTAAAAGTATATTTTTTATAATGATGTACAATATGATCCATTGGCATCATGTGGTTCATTAGCAGACTTTTTAAAATGTTTTTTAGCTGTAGAAACAGAAATATGTTTTCTATTAAAGGATCCTTTAATTTCAGGCTTGTTGAATAAAATCTTGATTGTCTTCCAAATGAATTCTATGACTTTTCTGAACAAGTTATTCCAATGTTTAACAATTCTTAAATACCAAAACTCTTCCCTTATAATAAAGCCTAGTCCCTAACATTGTTCCTCAAGCCTGGGTCTTTCTGCTTTAGCTTTGTTAAAATAAACTACTAATAAAGATTCTTTTTAAGTAGTCCTCTCTTTACTTATTTTAGTTTTTCCTTCTTGAAGCTAATATATTTATTTGATTGAATTTTATTCAAATCATTTTAGCTTTTCCTGGCATACTTCTGAATTCACCCCAAATCTGTATTATTTGCTTTGATCGTGCCTTCAGATCAATTCCCATTAAAGGTCACTATAGATGGAAATGTTGTGCTTTTACTTCCTATGTAGTTCTCATTTCGTAAGCTATTATTATGAGATATATTATTTATTTTTAATTACTAATGCATTGGAATGAATCTGGAAACTTTCCATTGTAATCTCCGTCCAGTTAATAAATTCATTCAATAATTAACAAATAATTGTTGTGTGCTTATTTGGTGCCACTTTGTTACATTTTGGCAAAATGAAGAATGTAAGACAAACCCAGCTTGTTCTCTGATTGTATAGGTCTTGGAACGGACATACCAAAAAGTGGTTGTAATGTGTAATAACAAAGTATATTTCAGAGTAGGGAAAATGTAGGGAAGGAGTGAGTGATTGTGCCTGGAGAGGCAATGGAGAGCCTCAAGGAGATTATTTTGAAGTTACATCATGAAAATGACAGGATTGGGGCAAATTGCAAGCAAGAAGAGTAGATTAAAGAGAGGTTAACGTGTTTCAGATACAAAGCATGCATGCCTACTCAGTTCCCCAGTGTATAAAGTTGTGAAGGCATGTCGCAACTTGGAAACTGCCGTGCATTTAGCATAGCTAGTGTGTAGAAGAAAGGCAGAATGAATGGATTGGAGAAGGATGGTTGGGAGATGATGAAAGGAGCCTGCATACCCTACTGAGAGGTTTATATATTATTCTGGAGATGAGAAGTTTTCCAGAAGACATATGGTGAGATTTTTGTTCTAAGGGGGAAAAAAAGTGACCAGTCTCTGAGGAAATAGTAAGGATAAGACTTCAGATGAAGGGACCACCTAGGAAGACCAAATGTTATAGGCGTAAAAAATAAAAAGTAAGGGATTGTAAGCTGACAAGGTCCTTGCAATTTGTGAGGTCAACCAAGGGTTGCCTCACCTAAAAAAGAAAAAAAAAAAAACTTCAGATGAAGGAAAGGAAGAGCTCAAATGAGGTTGTAGTCATGGGATGAAGAAGAGGGAGATAGTTCTGGAATTCGGGCTCTGTACCTTTTGGTTGTGAATGGTGAAAGAAAGGGGAAAATTTAAAAAGTAAAGAAGGTGAAGCAAGACAAGCAATAGAGAAAAAGAAGCAAGTCTGAGAAAACAATGGTTTCATTGAGTTGTTTGTGCTACATCTTAATGGTAATGTTGACCTCAAACGAATAGCCAAATATTTCTTCAGCAAAATGGGTTTATTTGGGAATAAACACTGCCTAATGATGAACCACATGCAAGTTCAGAAAAACAAAGGAGAGAAACACTGTTTTATGGACTGTGGAGGGGCTGTTGTAAACAAAGAGTCCATTTGAGGAAACTGAAAGTTCAAAGTATAGTGACTTCTCATTAGCTGATTACGGCGATCTCCCATTGGCTGAGCCGTTACTGGGCAAGGAGGAATCTTTTCTTTCTCTTGCTGAGGTAGTAAGGTTGTATCACTTCCTGTCAGAGATGCAAGGTGTGTCTCTTCCTGTTAAGGTCAGTAGTGTGCATTGAGTGACAAGTGTGTGAGAGTTCTCTCTTCTAGTCCATTCCACTTTAAAGTCTTCTAGTTCATTCCACTTTAAATGAAGTTTCTGTTTATTAGTTTTCATAGTAGTTAGAAAATATAGTCCTGGCATATAAGAGGGAGCTGGGGGCCAGAGGAACCATTGAGAAGTCAACATATTATAAATAATGGATCAGACCAGAGACAAGACCAAAATCCTTTGGAAGTATGCAAATTATTAGGAATAATGAAGGCCTAGAACAGTAAATTCGGGATTACCAACATTTAAGATGTGAGAAGAGGAAAAGGAGTCAGTGGAAAAAAACAAACAAACAGAGAAAGAAGAGTATAAAAGATGAAAGAAGAATTTGGAGAGGAAATGTCTTCACAGCTGGACTTTTAAGCTGAGACAGGGACTTTTAAGAAGGACCAGCAGAATCTAATAATACAGGATTCAAGTAGAATGTTGATGGGAGACAGTGTTGTTTTTGTCAACTTTAATTGTTGAGATGTTTTAGATTAGTCAAGGAAAGGAGTAAAAGACTGCAGTAGGTTAAGAAGAGAATGGAACATAAGCAGAGGATGTGACTACGGAAAACTGAAGAATCATGAAAATAATGGAAAGGAAATAGGTGAGAATAAGAAAAGTGAGATTATGGGGTTGATGCTTTCTTTCTTTTATATATTTTGTTTAAAGAAGAGGGACTTGAGCATGATTATAGTCTAAAGGATATAATCTGAGAGTGAAAGATTGAGAATATAGGAGAAAAGGGATAACTCAGAAAATGAGGAATGAGATGGGATAGAATAATGAAATAGAAAGGAAAAAAACTTGAGCCAAAGAAGGAGCATCACTTCCTCTGAGGCAAAACAAGATATGTTTTGTGAGTGCTTTACACACTATATGGCATTGACAGGCCAGGTAATTTTGATGCTCATAGATGCCACTATAATCCCAGGCATGAGAGTTTATTAGACAGGTGGAGCAGAGTCACAGATTTAGGTCCAGAATTCTGGGAGCCATGAGAGAAAATGGGAAATGATGACACGCGAAGGAAATAGAAAATGTGAATCCTTATTTTTGGACCTAAAAAGGGCAGGAGGAAAGGACATGCGTGGAGGGGAGGACCTTGTATGTGTTGTGATTAAGAACTTGGGACCATGAATCAAATAAAAGTGAATACGTAGCTCAGGCACTGATTAAGTGTGTCAACTATGTAAGGTACTTAACCACTCCCTACTTGAGTTTCTTCACCTGTAAATTTAAGGCAATAGTAATAACTTCACATTTTTGTAAAAAATAAATGAGAAATTAATATAAGGTGTTCAGAGGGCAAAACATACAGGAATTTATTCCACTTTATATCTGTTTTTTTTTTTTTTTGATTACACAGGCTGTGAAAGTGGGAAAATTTGTGAATTTTCTAGCACCAGGGTTCTATAATCTCTATGAATTAGAGTAAGCCATTTGATGTGCCAACTTGAAAGGGGTAAAGCTTTGAGAGAAAGTGTCATGAGGAAGAATAGAAAGTGACTAGGAACACATAAAATATTTCCTGCTTCATTATGACATTAGTCTTGGCAGTGATTTCATTGATATGTTAAACGTCTTTATCACAATTAAAAAAAAAAAGTTTTGCTAAGTAAAGTCAGAAGCTCTAATGAAGAAGGTGGCCATTATTTGTAATGTTAGTATACTGAGTTGTCAAAAGTTATTTCTCCAGAATTAGGGAATATAAGGAAGACTGTAGAAGAAAAAGTAAATGAGAGGATAGAATGGATTATTGAATGCGAGAGAGAAAGACAGACAGACAGATACTGACAGAGAGAGAAGATGAAGTGACTGCTGAATCAGGGACATAGGTCTAGACATGGAAAGAAGTGAAAGCAGGAACAGTGTGAGAGACTAGGAGAACTCACAAAGGTCTGCGGATTTTAATAACATCAAAAACAAACAATGGGGTGGGGATACGAAAAACTGAGGACATGGGATATGTTAGAGGTGAAGCTGATTGAAGATTGCTTCAGTGGAGGGAAGGTGAAGAAGTGAACTCAGCAAGAGTACAGGGACAGGGCAAGGCCATGAATGAGCAGCAGGAGATAACTGAGAGTGAGGGACAGAGTTAGGATTGAGATAAATCCAAACTAGGTGCTAAAGCTATGGAATTTAGTGTGTGATACTGATGAGAACAGTGAGAGGTTGCCAGAGCTCAATGGTGAGGATACTGGGAAAGCTTAGATTACTTTTTACCTATAGCTTTCTTTTAGCTCCACATTTATAAAAAGAGTATATAGAAAATACATTGAGTCTAAGGCTAGTATGGAAATCTTAAAGGAAAAGACAGTATCTTTATCTCTGGAGTCCCAGCACCCAGCACAACAGCTAGTACATTGACACAGTATAGGTATGCAATAAATGTTTATTGAATGATTCTGTGAAATCCTAAATTCAGTCCATATGAGTCCATTAAATTGTTTATCACTTTTCCAAATCACAAAGCAAAGACTGTTTAACCATTAAACCAAATACAAATCTCAACTGTTATAAAATTGGGAATTTCAGATGCCCAAAACTTCCTTCCAAAGCACAAAAGCTAGTTGCATTTTTGGTATTTTTTTCTTCATTCATGAATTCAGCAAATATTCATTGAACAACAACTATGTGCCAGGCACTGTTCCATACATTGGGGAAAATAGTGGAGGAAAAGGCAAACAAGGCCCCAGCTCAGGGAGCTTAATTCTAGCAGGAGAAAAACAGACAGCATATAAAAATATATATGTTAATTTCAGCTAGGAGGAGGGCGGTGGTGAAATTAAAACAAGTAGTGAGATAGAGCATATTCAGGAGTCCTGGATTGTAGCTCTTTTATATAAGATAGTCAGAAAAAGCCTCTGACAAGGTGACAGTTAGTTGGGACCTGATGAATAAGGAGTCAGCCACGTGAGGATTGGGAGGTATCCCAGGTAAATAGGTCATATAAAGGCCCAAAAGGAATATCAAGTTTAACAGAGGACAGAAACAATATCAATACGACTGTACTACAGTCTAGTAAGAAAGGCATATATTTTCTCAAAATGTTACATGTTTTAACATAAGTATGACCATAGTGTAAATTCAAGTTTCAAGGATTACATAATGGTTAGGAACAGACTCTGGAGTGAAGCTGCTCACATTCAATCCTGGCTCCTCCTTTTCTATCTCTGTTACCTTGGGAAAGTTTAACTAGCCATTCTGGCATACTATCTTCCCTATAACATGGTGATAATAATAGTACCTATTGCATACAGTTTTAAAAGAATTAAATAAATTGGTAGTTGTCAAACGCTTAGGGAAGTGCTTGGCTCATAAAAATGCTTCCTATATAATAATTTCATCTTTCCCCCTGACTGCATTATATGGGAAAGATAACATCTTTCATTATGTACACTTAATGGCTATTTTTGTTGATTCTGAGTTTCTATAATTTAATTTAATTAACTGTAGAAGAAGCAGGTTGTTTTTAATTTTTCTATGTCATAAATTGCTCAACAATGATCATTATCATGCTTTGAGATTTTGCACAGTAGTGATCACCTGGGTGGCAGAGTATGGATGAACCAGTAAAAATATTTCACTGACTGAAGCATCTGTGAGAGGCATGCTCATATCAATTGAGTTCTCATGAGATTACTACCAAATAACAAAGGAAAGATATGCTATCAGTTGCTGTTCTGTCAGCCGAATTTATTCTGAAGGAAAGTTATGCTTGGCTTGTACAGTGTTTCCAAAAAAACAATTTTATTGAGTTGCCAAAAAAAAAAAAAAATCAAAAATGTACTATAAAAAAAACATTTCTGGCTTCTTCTGAAAAATAGTCTATTTCTGTTAAACTGATAGAATTGGTCGTAGTGGCTATGAAACGACACATGAACAGATTTCCTTTAGCATTTTTGTCATTCTTTCATAATTTCATGTTTTCCTGTTAAGTTCATGCTGTTAAAACATTTGTATAAAATATTATAAACCTTATATTCTAAAATTTTAAAGTATTCTATGAAAAATGGTTTGAACTCTCGCTAATCAAGATGGTGGAGTAGGAAAAAGCTGTGCTTGCATCCTTTCATGACCACATCAAAATTACAACTAAACTACAGATTAACCGTCATTGAGAATCATCTGAAGTCTAGCTAAACAGAAGTCCTACAACTAAGGACATTCAGAAGAAACCTCCTTGAGAAGGATAGGAGGGGCGGAGATGTGAGATAGGCTAGTCCCATTGCCGCTTGTGGCAGTTAAAAACCAAGGGGCTGTCTCGACTGCAGAGGTTTCCCCCAGAGGAGCGAGGGGTCCCAGCTGCACACTGGGCTCCTCAGCCTGGAATACTAGTGCCAGGAAGGTTGGTCTCCAACTTCTGTCTGGGAAAACCAGCAGAGATTGTGACCAAGTGAGGCGGAGGGCAGCGGGAGTCCCAGGAGTTCCTCGTAAAGGGCCTGCACATAAACTTAACTCACTGACTGACTCACTTACTCTGCGCTCCAGTGCTAGGGCAACAGCTTGAAAAGTACCAAGGACATACAGGGAGAGACTGAATCGTCTGGCTTTGAAGTGAGGCTTGGAGAAGCAGCTTTCTCCCAGACAGAAGTAGTGGCAGAATCCAGTTTCTCTGCTGAGCCTTCCTTCTTCCCAGTATGCAAACAAGTGGGTGCCTATCTGAGTCTCTTTCAATCTGGTTAACACTGGTTGCTCCGCCCTGATGATTTTTTGAGACCCCACCCCTTCCAATTTGTGGTCGGCCCCCAAGCCACTTCCAGTGGCTTTTCCACACAAATGGCCTATCTTGGCTCATGATGAGGACTTTCCTAAAATCTCTCAAAGGTTCACAAACCCCAAACAAGCAGCATTGGGCCTTGGAGTGTCCCATCCTTCTTGCTGAGCAGCCCTAAGCCTGGCACTAATGGCAGCTGGTCTTGGTTCTCTGCTTGGCTTCTTGAGGCATCTCCAAGCCAAGTGCAGATGGTGGCCATTGTGGACTGCTTAGTTGTTCATATAAGGTGGCTCTGGACAGGACATAGGTTGCAGTTCAACTTGACCTGTGGCATAGCCCATCCTAGGAGATTCTGGGGCAGACATGCCCAGTGCCCAGCTTCAGACTGAACAGGAGAACCACCTGGCCACCTCCAAGGATGACACACCCAAAGGTCAAACTGGTCAGTCACCAGAGCCCCAGTAAAGTGAATCTGGCTCTGTAGGTTCAGGCCCTGCACAACAGCTCCTCCACTGTAGTTATGGCCAGTCATTACAACCAACCAGGCTGAGGGTCAATCCCTCCTACTGATGTTCAAATAGCAACCAAGGCTCAAATACAACAGAAGGGCACATACAACCCACACAAGGGACATACCTGGAGTACTTGACTCAGATGAACAGGGAGACTACACCACTGGGCCTCACAGGAAGGAACATGTCCCAAATGAAAGAAAAGAACAAAGTTCCAGAAAAAGAACAAAATAGAGACAAGCAATCTGTCAGATGCAGAGTTCAAAACACTAGTTATACAGATGCTCGATAATCTCAGCGAGAACTTCAACGAAGAGATAAGAAACATAAAACTGGAGATAGAAAACATTAAAAAAGAACCAGTCAGAAGTGAAGAATATAATAACTGAAATAAAGAATACATTAGAAGGAATCGACAATAGATTGGATGAAGCAGAGGATTGAATTAGCAATTTAGAAGATAGCAGAAAACACCCAAGCAGATCAGCAAATAGAAGAAGAACCTCCACCATTACCAAAAGGGAGAGTTTATGGAGCCTCTGGAACAACATCAAGCATATCAACATTTGCATCATGGGCGTACCAGAAAGAGAAGATAGAGCAAGAAATAGAAAAAATATTTGAGGAAATAATGATGGAAAACTTCTCTAATCTGGTGAAAGAAATAGACATACTATCTTAGGAGGTGCAGAGGGTCCCAAACAAGATGAACCCAAGGAAGCCCACATCAAGATACATCATAATTAAAATGCCAAAGGTTAAAGACAGAGAGAAAATCTTAAAAACAGCAAGAGAAAAGCACTTAGTTACCTTCAAGGGATCTCCCATAAGACCATCAGCTGATTTCTCAACAGAAACTTTGTAAGCCAGAGGGATTGGCATGAAATATTCAAAGTGATGAAAAGCAAGAACCTACAACTAAGATTACCCAGCAAAGCTATCATTTAGAATCAAAGGACAGATAAAGAGCTTCTCAGACAAGAAAAACTGGAAAAGTTCATCACTACCAAACCATTATTGCAAGATATTATAAAGGGACTTCTTTAAGAAGAAGGAAAAAAAAAAAAAGATTAAAAATGTGACCAATAAAATGACAGTAACTACATATCTATCAATAATCACTTTAAAAGTAAATGGGTTATTTACTCTAATCAAAAACACAGGATGGCTGAATGGATATGAAATCAAGAACTTTACATATGCTGCCTATAAGAGACTCACTTCAGATCGAAAGACACACACAGACTGAAATTAAAGGGATGGAAAAAGATACTTTATGAAAATTAAAACAAATGATCAAAAAATCTGGGGTAGCAATATTTATATCAGACAAAATAGATTTTAAGACAAAGGCTATATCAAGAGACAAAGAACCCAGTAACTCTGCTTCTGGATATTTATCCGAAGAAACCCAAAACACTACTTCAAAGGGACATGTACATCCACATGTTCATTGTATCATTACAATTGCTGAGATATAAAATCAACCTGGGTGTTCATCAATGGATGAATGGATAAAGAAAGGGTGGTACATATATGCAATGGAATATTACTCAGCCATAAAAATGAATGAAATCTTGCCATCTGCAACATGAATGGACCTGGAGGATATTGTGCTGAGTGGAGTAAGTCAGAGAAAGAAGAACAAATGCCATATGATTTCACTTATTGTAGTATATAAATAACAAAATAAACAAAAACGACAAACTCAGATACAGAGAACATTTTAATGGTTGCCAGTTGCAAGGGGTTAGAGGGGGTGGGTGAAAAAGGGGAAGTGATTAAGAAGCACAAATTAGTAGTTACAAAATAGTCGTGGGGATGTAAAATATAGCATAAGGAATATAGCCAACGATATTTTAATGGTTATGCATGGTGTCAGGTGGGTACTAGATTTATCAGGGTGATCACTTTGTAAGTTATATAAATGTCTAATCAGTATGTTATACACCTGAAACTAATATAATATTGTATGTCAACTGTAATTGAAAAATAAGACATATTAAATAAAGAAAAATTGAGAAAAGTACTGAATTTATCTATAAACAAACCTAGAGCAGCTCAAAACATATGAAAATATTTTGAATCTGAAATATGGCATCACTTTCTTTAAAAAAAGTAAAGAAATTTCCCAAACTGGAAAATTTTTGTTTAATATTTGTAGTTATGCAAATTTAAAATTATATAAGTATGATTCATTTGAACCTAATAAAAATATGAAGAGGCAGGTATAGATGATAGTCCCATTAATTGATTATTATGAATTAAAGAAATAAAAACAGCTTTTACTTAACACCCACATTGTACTGTGTAAAAGGGAGCATATGCTATAATCTAGTTGGTCTAAATTAAATTTATTAAATACAAATAAACATATACTTATTGCATAGTCTTAAAAGTCTGTAAAATGAACTTCTAAAAGACAGTTAGCACTTAAAATATTAAATTTGTTTCTTCCTTTTTTCAGCTTTACTGAGATATAATTGACAACACTATAAGTTTAAGGTGTATAATGTGATGATTTCATATATGTACGTATTGTAAAATGATTACCACATCAAGGTTAGTTAACACATCTGTTACCTCTACCTCACTTGGTTACCTCTGTGTGTGTGTGTGTGTGTGTGTGTGTGTGTATCTGTGTGATGTGAACATTTATAATCTACTCTCTTAGCAACTTGCAAGTATACAGTACAGTGTCAACTATTTTCACCATGCTATACGTTTGACCTCCAGAACTTACCTATCTTATAACTGAAAGTTTGTACTCTAATCAACATCTTCCCATTTGTCCAGCCCCTGGTAGCCGCTCTATGAGTTCAACTTTTTTAGATTCCACATATAAATGTGAACATTTATAATCTACTCTCTTAGCAACTTGCAAGTATACAGTACAGTGTCAACTATTTTCACCATGCTATACGTTTGACCTCCAGAACTTACCTATCTTATAACTGAAAGTTTGTACTCTAATCAACATCTTCCCATTTGTCCAGCCCCTGGTAGCCGCTCTATGAGTTCAACTTTTTTAGATTCCACATATAAATAATGACTGAATACTTTTCCACTGTGTTTGTGCATAGATATCACGTTAGTTTTATCCATTCATCCACCGACAGACACTTAGGTTGTTTCCATGTCTTGGCTATTGTAAATAACGCTATAGAGAACACATGAGGTTTCAGATATCTGTTTGAAACTGAAAAAAAAAAAAAAGGCTCTATATTATAAATACGCATAGCTGCTAATTCAATAAACTCATTTTTTCCTGACATGCATCACCAATGTTGTATGCTTTTTATTCTTATTTCATTTTTGTTTACAGAAAACTGGGCACAAACCAGAAACTGTGGATTTGTGTGGAGCACATATTGAATGGACAAAGGAAAAATCAAGCAGAAAGAATGTCTTTCAAGTAAGACTGTTCAATTTATTTTTATTCCTTCTAAATCTGAGGTCTTTTGGATAAAAATAAGACTACCTTGTTGTGATATTTTCATGTGCATTTTCAGATGCAGCTAGTTGTGGGAAAGTCATGGCGAAAAACTGACCTCTCTTTTTTTGTTGAATTTTGGGTGGTTTTGTTGTTTTCCCCTCATGACTGGTTGGTATCTAAACACAAAATATATGTTGTGTGTTGATTAATTTTACACCAGAAGTCATTGAATTTGCAATGTATTTGCTAGTTGTTTGGGGTTCAAACCTAGAATGTTTGACTTAAATAGATTTAATGTAGAATTTTCAGACATACATAAAGTAAGATACACTAATTATGAGAAACTGTTTGCATTCATTGCCATTCCTGCCTGCTAGTCATAAATTATGTTAACCAGTATGATTTGGGGGAATGTAGAGAGGTGACCAGCTATAAAAATTAGACCTTTTCATATTACATAATTTAATTTTTTTGGAAAAAAATAACTGTGATTAATAATTTCAATCATGTTTCATTGAATGGAAAGAACCAGATGAAATCCTTGAAAAAAAAAAAGAAATAGGAAAACTTAATATTTCACAGATGACATTACTAAAATCTCTTTGGCAATTAATAACTTTAGATTATGGAGGTTGATGTTTTTCTATAGTCATATGAGATTTAATTCACTTTTATATTTCCAAAGTAACCAATAACTTTATAGGTATATTTTATGATTTATATCATTTAGTATCCAAGGAACTAGATTATTATAATTAATATATTAAGCCATCTAAGACCATTTTGACCCTTGAAGACAAGTCAGCTCTATTCTTAAATGCATCACTGAAATTAATATATTGTATCTCCTAGAAGTATAAGTTGGTGAGAAAGTCTAGCTGAGGTCCCTGGCGAGAACAAAAAGTGGTTTCTAGTTTGTTTTGCATCTTCTAGAAGCTATTTCAGGTTTATCCAAATAATTTGGACCCATGTTAATTAAAAAAAAAAATTTCAACATATTCTGGAATAAATTATTTTGGGAGGTTCTAACATCATTCTATTTAGATATTCATTTTTTGACATATTAATGGTTTTTTACTAAAAAAGAAAGAAAACTAAACAGACTTGCCTAGAAATCAAAAGATTAAAGCCAAAAGTGATTAGAATGTGAATTTACAGGATCAAGATAGAAAAATAAATTTTTTCTAACGTGAAGAATTGTAGATCAGTGATATGTCCTGTCTTCCAATTTCTTACTCTTTTTGTTAGTCTGCTCTCAGTAACAAAATTTAGAGGCTGTAATCGTAGTCTCTATGACAACCTACATAATCAGTATGAGACATTTTGAACTGGATTGGGCGAATTAAGTGGTTTAGTTTTATTATGTATTGTGAGTTTAGCATCCTAATCACCAATGTTATAAAATAAAGACATGAAAATTTGGCATCAATATAATTCTTAGACAATGGAAACATTTAGAGTTGGTCCAAGGCAGCCTTTTTCAGTTCTTTTTGTTAACCTTATGAAGAGTTAAATTAGATTACAAAAGAAGATGATAGTCAAGTATGTGTGATATATATAGGGCCTCAAATATTAAAAATATTTATGTATAATTTTACATAGCTATAAACATAATAAACATAGATATATCTTTGAACCGCCTATACTGATGATACATATCAGCCTAACATTTTCTGAATATGGCTAAGCACCTCTCATTATATTTTTTTTACTTGTTTTTTATATTTCTGAATATAGGTGCTTCCAAATATATTAAAAACTATTTTCACTTTTAGTAGCTTTGTAGAGGTGACATTCTTGCCAGCTAGTTTTGTTTGTAAGGTACCCGAATAGCTCACGGGACCTCAGTGTTCTTATATTCAGTTTACATAATTTTTAGTATTGTACTTTTTAGTTTAGAGAAACAACAGGTTATTATGAGGATGTTGTGAATAAAGCTAAAGAAAGATTCAGATTTCATTTCCTGCTTCATTCTTTTTGGGGTGAATCATGTGATTTTCACATCATGCTGAAATCTTTTTATCACCTAAACACATGAGCTTAGGTGAAATTTACTAATATGTATCCACAGATACAAACTATGAGAGTGAGCCTTTTGAGAGGAACCATATAAATAGCTTTTATAGTTATGTTAACAAGAAAGCGTTGGGAAAGATTGACCAGAGAACTGAATCTAGATGACTTGCATCAATATTTGATTAGATACTTTAGCTGGTCTAACTCTCAAATGATCAGAATAAACATGATTATATCTCAAAAACTTGGTAGTAAGACATTGTTCGGTGTTTGAATGTGTGTGTGCAAGGGTTTCATTACCTACAGAATAATGAAGTGTTTCTTCCTGACTGAAAAAGACCATCATAGCTTCAGCTGATAAGCTACAGCAGAAATAGCTTTAGAATGCCAAGTTTGAATTAGGCTTGGTGTTCAATCTCAGTCTATGAATTATAGATTACAGATATCAAATGGCTATTGAGATTTTTGGTTCAAGAAAAATCAAAGGAAAGCAAAATTAGAAATAATTTAGAATTCGAAATCTGTTTTTTAAAAGTTGATGGATTAGCAATTATATGCAACATAATTGCAGTGTCTGTAGAGAAGTCAAATTTAAAATGAATATGAAAACAAACAAAATATTACATGCTTGAGATAATATTTGAAAGTCTCAGAAGCACACATTTGTGACAAAAAGAAAAGGAAGGATTCCTTTTAGTTTGTACTTTTATATAGTTATTCATTTTCTTTTTGTATTAAAAGTCACATTTCCTTCATAGTCAAAGTTTTATTTAACTCTTGATGTCGATTCAATCTTATTTGATTGGTACATGGTAACATACCAGTGACAACGTTAGTTAAGCATTAAGGCTTGGTACTCAACTCTCAGTAAATCACAGTGATGGTCATTGTCTGAGTAAGTAATAACAGGACAGTCTTTGGCCTAATTTGTACTTCTAATAATAAATTATATATTTTTAAAAAATCATCGGCAACTTTTATAATAAGTGAAATATAGACAAATGATACTATGTTTTTAAAAAGTATAAAAGTATAAAAATATGCGTATATAATGTATATGTGTCTGTGTATATACCCACACCTAAGCTTGACCTTAGAATATAGGGTGATCGTTGCCACACATACACACAAACACAGAAAGACACTTTGTATTTATTAAAGGTCATACAA
Organism: Pteropus alecto; assembly: GCF_000325575.1. NCBI lineage: Eukaryota > Metazoa > Chordata > Mammalia > Chiroptera > Pteropodidae > Pteropus > Pteropus alecto. The sequence continues at coordinate 20,743,583 of NW_006442484.1, forward strand.
ATTCGAAGTTAAATTAGTAAATGTTCACTGCTGTGAACTTTTATTTAATTCTGCATTTAGCATAATTGTCGAGGACCATCACAAGTTTGATGTAGCTTGAGAAAGCATTTAACAAGCAAGTGATTTGTAATGAGCTGTGGTACGAGTTTTCTTAGTTAACTTAAGAGCAATCAAATCACATGTTTTAAACATTTCTGCTAAGTGCTAGTTTGCTCTTCGGTGTTTAGCCTGAAATTTAAAGCACTAAGGATTAAAAGGATTACAACATAATCTTAAATAATCCTAAATGTCATTTACAGAGAGATAGTTGTAATAACTAAATAAAACCATGTTAAAGGTTGGCAGTATTGTCAGGCAGCCTCTGTAACACAAGCACTGCTTCTGTCCCTTCTTCCTTTTCCTCGAAGATAACATTAGTCATTTACAAAGCTTTGCAATAGGGCGTTCAACTGAGAAAATGGCTGCAAAGTAATTTAAAACAATCAGTAATTTTTTAACTTTTAATATCTTCTGCTTCAAAGTTGAAGGAAAATTTTTACTAATGTTTTCTTCCTTCCTTTGAACACAAGGCTCTCTGAGTAAAATATCTTTGAAAGTCGGGGGAAAGGGAGTTCATGACACGGCTATGGAATAGATAGATGATACATCTATAAAATATTCCTGTTCTCCAAGGAGCTGCCTGCCCCCTTATTATATATACGATGGTCCCAAGCACTGTAATTAATTCCATACTATTTAATTTAGCACTTAAATATTCTTTAGTGCTGTCATGTAAATTAGTTTTTGTCTCCCCAAAGAAAATACAAAGACAGAGACTATATTCCATACTGCTTTATATGTATTAAACCAGAGGACCAGATACCTTTTAACTAATTCAGTGGTTACTGCTAAGGCTAGAGTTGCATTTTTTTAGTAAAAAAAAATTACTGTCATAAAGCATTTTAGGAATTTGTTTCCATAATATAGGCTCTGTGCTCCAAGATGATTTCCAGAGTATCAATCAGCTCTAATCACTTTGGTAAATAGGGAGTAAAGAATAAGAAAAATATGGTTTCCTTGGTTCTTTACATTACAACATATAAGATAGTAAGTAGATGATTACTCATTTAAAATAATTAAATAATTTTTACTCTAAAGGTTTATCTTTTTTCAGATCCAGACCGTGAGTAGGCCTCATTTTTTTCTGAGTTTTCTTTAAAATAACATTTTTTAAAAAAATGTACCCATGAACACGCAGTGGGTTCATATATCGATTACGTGCTTCGAGTAAAATGATTCTACTATGTATGCATTATGGCTGATTAGCACTATATCTATTGCCTGCTTGAAAGGCAGAAAAAAATAAATGACTCAAGAAGATGAAAGTCTATTCTCCTCCACCAGTACCAATTGATAACCTCAACAAAAATTATAATCAAATTTCCTGGATTTGAGGTTCTTTTTTAATATATAAAAATATCTCATGGGAACAGGTTCTGTCCCTAAAAGTAAAGCAAATCTCAGAATAGATTTATCATTACTTGCATTACTTTTCTGATTTTGGATGGAGTCTTCTGGCTATAATGTATATTAAACATATTCATGTAATATTTTCCATGGATATGCTCTACATTTAAACATAATTTGATTGCTCTTCCTGATCTGAATATGTCTTAGCTTAAAATGTTTAAGTACTGCTTACATTTATTAATGCGAAGATAATTTAATAACATCTTGGAAAATGTCATTTTAAGCCAAAAGGAAAACTACTGGTATTTTGCTTTTATCCATTTTCTTCTGCTAAAAGTGGTGGTTTAAATAAATTTGAGCTTTTACCAATTTTCTCTTTCATTTTTCAATGCTTATAGTTAGACTAAATGCAAAAGGATGATTCTTCACATTCATATATGCATTAGATTTCAAGTAAAGCTGGTTTTACTTCAGAGAATTACTCACAGTATCTTAAAAGGCATAGCATTAAAAATAAACCAGAGTAAGAGCAGCATTAATATCTAATACAGTTGTTTTTTGCTTTCTAGTTTGTCCCCAATCATTTTATCTACCGATTACTCATCCATCATTTAGAAGGTGCAGTAGAGAGAGCACAAGAGTCTGGGGACATGTGCTCCAGTTTTGGCTATACCACTTGTATCTTTATGTAGAACCCAGAGCAAAATTTCTCCTTCAACTTAGTTTTTCACACCGAGGAAATAGCAGATAACAGTCCTTACCTTACCTACTCTCCACCTGTGCTGATGTTAAAATAAAGCAATCCCTTATTAAAAAGAACTCCAAAGTACTCATTTTAGTATAGCTACAACCCGGCATTATTATTCATCTACTAAAGCACATCATCCAACAACACTTTGAGAGAAATTTCAGTGTGGATTTGGAAGCATCTGAATAGGAGAGGTAGACATCTGTGAAATACAATTCAGGAATTCTGCTCCATTTCCATTCTGTGTACTGCCTTGTGAACTTAATCAATAGATTAAGAGCTAATACACCATGGGAAAATCTTTTCATTTGTTGTTTAACTAAGAATATGTGTCCTTGAAACTTACTGAAATTATTTTTAATATTCTATTCTTATAAATAGTGTAGTTAATATAGAATCTAATCAATGTAAGTTAATTAATTGATGTCTAATCCCAGTTAATACTTTAAGAAAAGCATTTTGCCCTAAAAACCTTTAACAAGATATTGATAGCAACTTGCTAAGGGAACTTAGAGTCAAGTACAGCAACTATGCCCGAAAAATGAAAGTGAAACAACGGAACTCTTTTTATTCTCCTACTGAGATATCAGGATAATACTTTTTTTTATTGAAGAGAAAGAAATATGATTATTTTTATGATTTTGGCTTCATTTTTTGCCAGTGGGATAGCACAGAAGAATTTTGATGAATGAAGTAATATAATTTTATAATTGAGGCTTTGACTTAGGAATATTAATGTCAGGGGTGCTTAAGATTTACTGCAAAAGAGAGAGCCTAGGGGTAGGAAATAAAATTGATTGTAAGAATCTAAGGTGAGACCTACAGAGCATGTTAGCCTGACTGATGAAAGAAGAAGCAAAAACAAGTTGATGGCTAGAAAGTACACTCCTTAAGTGAAACATGTCTACTTTAGACCATGTTACTTGGGAGCACCACTGCCTTGTTGCTGGTTTAATTTTTAAAAGAACGATAAAGCTCTCTTTAAAAAAATCCTTATAATCTCAAGTATAGAATTAAGACACTGATAAATTGAGTATATTATTAGAGAAAACAATAGCCAGTGTATGTTGCCTGATGATTCCATGAACCTTAGTGGTCTATGAGCATATGTATTCATTTGCACAGCTTTTTTATTACACTAACTACTAAAGGGTATAGCGCTATCTTTTTGTATTCATTTCTTTTTGAACTATCATCAAAGTAGAATGTCATCCAAAGCTGGATGACAGCAAAGATTGACAATAGACATATTTAAAAAAGTCCCAAATTAGCCAAGGGAATCAAGATTTTTAATTTCCAAAATAAAATAAAATAAATCAAAATTAAAAATGTAAAGAAAAAAAAGAAAATGTCAGCTTGGCTTCCTATACTTCTAATATGTCAGTAGAAGGATGTATACATATGACCTAATGAGTTTAGGTCACTGATTAGCTCGCTTCACACTGCCTTCTGGAATAGCTAGATCATTTGCTCAAAGATAAGAGTCATGCATTGCGAATAAATTCTGGATTTTAGTTTGACACAGGCTAAAAGCAACATGCTGTTCTTCATTTATCGACATCACAATGTAAACCCCCTTGTCTCATGGAACATACTCTGTTTCTTGATGTTTTGGTAAACCAGTGTGATGGTCTCTGTGCCATGCATGAGCTAACTGTGCAGTTCCCCATATCCACAGAACCAGAATGAGGCTAACAGAGATACATGGAATTAAACCTGGGACTTCAGGCCACATGCCCTACCTGAGCAAAAGCAAACACTGCCAAGGGCGTTTCATGGGATCTAAGCAGAATCATCAAGTGTTATGGTTTTGCCATTTGTAATTTTCATCTTGTAAAGTACAGAAGATAGTATCTTGGTACTAGCAAGATGACATTCAAACCAGCAGATCTCTTTTTCATCTCTATTTCAAAATTCTAATTTTATGTTTTTAAAAGAGAGCAGCCATGTTTATCATGCTGAGTATGATTTTTTAAAATAGCAAACAAGCCTCTTCCAGAAAAAGGAACAATTTAATCCCTAAAACTGGTACATAATAGATGGGGCCAGTAAATGGTATCACATTTTATAGCTTGTCCATAAGGATGACACAGGGTGAAATAAAATTGAGAGCTTTTGGATAGGATAGGATCACTGGCAGATAAATAGCCAATGCCATTCAGTTGCAAACATAAGGCAATGAGGCTGAATCTGAAGGCAAGAGAAAAAATATATATATATTCACAGTGTTTATATGCCACAAGCCACTGAGCAGGAGAAAAATCTGGGCAGTGGTGAGCAAAACTCTCAAACCTCAGAGCAATGTTTAAAGCAGTATAAGAAAATAACAAAGCAAACATCCATAAACAAAGGCTTGAAATGAACACAAGAAAAAAAAAAACTAAGTATAAGATGGATTGAAAATGCCAACACTTACACAGAACTGCAGAGGCCACTTGTGGAATCTATGCATAAAATCTCTCAATATCTGAGTTAAACATGTTACTCAAAATTTAGTAGAAAATAAATATTCAAAAGGAAGGCTTTAAAACACTCTAGAACAGTCAAGGATTCTCAGTATTTGAAGAAGAAAGGAGGCTGATCTTTTTTATTTTAACAAAACAGGATGTTGAGAGATGACCTAAGTGAAATAATGAAATGAAATGCCTGAGGTTGGAGAGAAATTAGGAAGGAAGTTAGAATTGTTTTCAGATAATAGATCAAAATGAGATGACTTGACGACCATGGAAGGAACATTCACTTTGAGGGCTTAGGTGAATTTCGTTTTAGTAGAAAGCTATTAGATACTTAGCCTTAGTCCTGCCCATTTGCCTAATGTTTCATTTCCAGCACTAGAAGAATTTAATAATCTGACTTCCTTGGTGAACATGTGCAAAAGCAAAAACTTTACAGTGGCAAAATTAACAAATTGCTACTAACAGCTCCAAAAGGGAAAGAACACTGATATTGAGGATTCTTTTTTACAAATAATTTAGACCTTGATAGTGTTCTTTTCGAACTTGAATCTAAGCAATGCTTCATTTTTCAAAATTCTCACCCATGGTCAAGTAGACGACATGCTTCAGATATTCGAGATCTATGATAGATTTGAAATCAATTCGTGGAAACAGGTTATGAATACACTCTTTTGATGTGTAGGATGCACCAATGAGGGTGGCAGGAAATTATATGAAACCCGTGTCTTTTAACAGCTTCACTGGAACATTTACAACCACAGATGTTATTTGTCCATCAGAAAGGAAAATATTTGTTTCAAGCCACAGGCATTTTCTACCACAATATCAAAATGAAATTCAACAGCAATTTAATGTTTAATGTGCAAGAAAATAAATATTTTGGGGGGGTGGGAAGGGCAAACAGTACTAGAAACCAAATAAACCCTACAAAATATAACTAGTGACATGAAAAAAATGGCTGCTTTTATTATGAACAAATCTGTCCTTTTACTAAAGTAGGATTGTTCTATTATTAACAGGAAATCTTAGATGGACTGAACATAATACTGCATTATTCATAAAAGCATTGCTGCCATCTGGTGGCTCATTGGTGTTCCAGCACTGACTTTACTGACAATTTGGCTGGGTACTCTGGCGATATATTCAAAGGAGGGCTTTTCTTATGTGATAAAATATCAACGTGAGATCCCCTGGTCCTAGATGTCATTCATGTGATGGCAGTCCTTTCTCTCTGTCCTGTTGTAGAAGGGAGGATTCAGGGAGACAATGATAGACTTGTATATCTTTGTCCTAAATAGGCACTTATATTTTCCTTGGCTTATCTAAAGAAGTTACTTTTGGCTGTTGTTGACTGATGAATTTTATCAACACTCATTTTGTTAGCAAATAAATAAATATGTAGTCAAATATTAGGAGTGTTTATTGAATCTAAAAACACAGAGTAATGTTTAAGTAAGAATATATGTGAGATGCTATGTTCCCTCATTTGTATCCAAACATGAACTTTTTAAAGTTATCATTCACTGAGTTTGAATTTGGAAATAACATAATTTAGAGTGTCAAAGGAGAAAAATGTATAGGGTTTTTTAAAACACTAGATTTCTTCCCAGTCATTCACTTGTGTTGAAGAACTTTGATTAATTGTTTATGACTCAGAGACTTATGAAGTCATCTTTCTTCATGGATTTACAAATTAAATAAATATTATTCAACTCATGGTGCACTTTTTGTCAAAATGAAATCATTAAAATATAATTTAAGAAATTTTGATGGTTCTTAAGCACCATTGTATTAACACATTTTTAATCAGAACCAATAAAATAAGCTTTACAATTTTAGTATATGCTTTAAGTTTCTAAAAACTGTAGAATGTCTCATTGTATAGAAAGAAAATCCTGATCCATAAAGTGAATATTTATATAGATTATAAGTCTTTGAAGATTATTAGCAGATAACAAGTTAAAATTTCCCCAAGAGGAAAATTGAAGCTTAATCCCGAATTCTCAGGAATGTTATTTCATAGTTAATATTCAGCTTCTAGTGTATATTTACCTGTATCATTAAACTACCTTATGATTTAGTAAAAGTCAGATAACAAAAAGCCATTGCACTAAACTTGGAGAATCATAATATCAAACAGATATTATTTTTTGCAAGAAAACTTGTAAATGTCTATTTTTAAAGTAAGACTGGGGCTTTTATTTTAAATTCTTGGTTACAATTTTTACTCTGTGAAATCGTAGTTGATATTACCCTTGTTACCAGCTATGTTTTGCCACTTAAACTGTTTCCTTCCTCAAAACATGCAGTTTTGACTTATAGAAGCAGATCACTAATCTTCCTCAGGAAGATTTATCAATTCCCTACCTCTGTTTCTATTTATGAAGAGGATATGAAAAATAACAATGAAATCTTATAAATAAAGTAAAATTGATGATGATTATGCCCCTTTTCATCCATCAGTATAAAATTTCAAGTGTATTATTCTTATAATTGACTTGGACACCACCCAAGGTGATTTCTAATGGACCCAAAATAGAGATAGTAGCTATGGTCAATGTAACCCCAGATTGTAGTCATAAGTTGCTAATGTTTGTTTCAATAAGATCTGTTTTTCAGCAACTTTTATAGCTGTTTGACACTAAATTCCCACTTAGGACAATTCATTCACATACTGTAATGAACGAAGTCACTCTAAATTCTTTACTATGTAATTGCTACATGATATACTGGGGCATTCGATGTTTTTTGTTTTTGTTTTTGTTTTTGTTTTAATGCTAAATTTTATGACAGTGGCAGCTGTATCTCAGTTGAGGAATGATTATTTCCTTTCATAGGGAGCTAGTTTTGAAATCTGTTTAAGCAAATAGTTTTGCCATATATGTCTCTAGCTTAGGCTGGGTCCCCCCTCAAAGCAAAGTTTGAGACTAGGGATTGTGTTGCAACAAGTTTATTTGGGAAGTGATCCCAGAAAGCAGGAATTCTGAACTAACAAGAATAAAGCATAGGAAGAAGAAAAGGCACTTACAAGTGTCATTTTTGAGTGGGTCACAGAATGGCTAGGACATTTGTCAGAATTTTCTAACCAAGGATTGACAGTACTGGCTTCTCATCCATTTGGTTTGGTTTACGGTTACCTCTAGGGTGGGATAATCTTGACTTTCAGGCTGCACATGCACGGGTGTGCCAAGGAGGTTTTTTCAGGTACTTTACTCCATAGATTCAGAGAATATACATGGCAGAAAGTGAACAATAGGCAGTGCATGCTTGAGGCAAGATACAATCAGTACAAAAGGATTTGAAGCCCACACAGAACTGTTTACACCAGTTGCAGCTGGAATCACAGGTAAAACTGAAAGGATAGGATATGGTTCCATAGTGTAGAGGTTAGCACATCTGCTTTACACACAGAAGGTCCTGGGTTCGTGGCCCAGTAGAGCCACGGTCCATGGTCTACAGCCATGCCACCTTGAACAAGGGTGTCTGATCTTGGAAGCTAAGCAGGATCGGGCCTGGTTAGTACTTAGATGGGAGATCACCTAGGAAGACCAGGTGCTGTAAGCATAAATAATAATAAATAATAAAAAAAGAAGTAAATAAATAATACCAAAAGGACAGAAGGCAGGACACAAGAAATATCTGGTGCTGTCTATTCCTTGCAATACACAAACTGATTTATATCTCATGTTAATTCAAATCCACTGCTGAATCTTCAAGGTGGTGACTAGCCTCGATCCCTACAAAAGAGCTAATATAAACATTTTAGTGGGAAAAAAACTATACTCCTCCACTGCAACTGTGCCTGAGGCCATATTTGATAATCATCATCTATTGCCTCCACCACTCATTCTAGATTTTCCTCACCTGCAGTCAAGACTGTAACTGGTCTGTATGCTTGCTTCATGAGGTGCATCAGACTTTCATACCCAACAAATTTGAGTCCTTAATTTTTGACATTGCCAGGCTCTGTTTGCTGCAAGTGATGGTTCACTGCTCTCACCAGGCATAGAAGCACCAACAGACATCCCAGTGAATCCTCTGAGTTCCTCAATCATTTCTCCTATACCCCTTGTACAGGAGCAACCTTACTATGGCCAATTATCCTCATGAGTATAATAGCTATTTTATATGCCTGTTGGTCCACATTTAAAGTCTTTATGGTTACCAAGCAATGGTCATAGCTATAAGTACAGTGGCCATTACTAATCCTTGCTAGAAGCAAACTTCTCCCTAATCTAAAACAAACATTTCTAATCCAGCTGAGCCAAAGTTGCAAAAGTCAAAAGCATAAATGTTTCAAATGGGTTATTATAGGAGCTATTCTTGTTTCTACTTCTTAGCCCTTAGACTCATGTATCCTAGGCATTGGGGACACTGTGACATGTATCTAATATTGATTCATAATATATATTGCATCTTGGAATATAGCACCCCAGCTAAACAGGGTCTTGTTCCCTAGCTTCTACCTTAACTAAGACTTTAAGAAATCATTCCATCATTCTATTAGGTTGATTGCATCCAAATAGTGTGTTATTTAATAAGAAGAGTGGATTCCAGGATCATATGCCCAGGGCTGTGTTTCTACCACGTCCTTGATTTGAGGCAACATTGTGAATGACCCCATGTTGCTAAATTGGGTATTCTGAAAACCATGGAATGGTGAGTCAGGTAGAGGCACCATAGACAGAGCAGGCAAACTCATGTCCAGAGCTGATATCAATTCCAAGGAGAATCACTGTTCCTCCAAGGATAGAAGGGGTGTGATATAGTCAATTTGCCATCAGGTGCCTGGCTGGTGTCCTCGAAGGATTCAGGTGTCTGTCTCTGCTACTGACACACTGAGCAATCAGCAGTGGTAGAAGTTACGTCAGCATTGGTACCAGGGAACCATGGTATTGGGTCTGTGCATAGTTTCCATCTGTGCCACCATGGACACTCCATTTGTGGGCACACTGTGCAAGTTCCAAGTGACTAATGACAGAGACTAGAAGAATTCAATGCAGTCATCTGGTATACTGGCTTACTCTCTGGTAGATATTAAGACAGTAAGGTGAGACACAAAGTTTTGCAGGTTCTGTGCCCCCTCCTAGGAGTCCACTGATATTTGCCAGACTCCTTCATTTCCAGTTTTCCAACAGTCACCTTCTAGGTCTCTGAATAACAAGCAGAGCCACTCTCCACTTTCTGGAAATTAGTCTATATCTTTACCTCAGGCTACTCTACAAATCAAGTTGTTGTTTTTTTTTATATCTCTTTCTGTGTGATGGTTTATCCTTCTCCTCACCGCCTTCCTGCAAGATCACCCCATAGTGGACCTATGGTGCAGCTACAGGCCTTTTTCTTTCTTTCTTTTTGTTGTTGTTGTTGATGTTGTTTGGTGTTCACTAACATATTGAAGTGACCTAGTCATGAATCAGGAATGAATTTTTTCATCTTTCATCAGCTGGCTTTCAAGAACCCCCATGAGGCCAAGCTCAGGGAGAGGCAGAGCATAACAGTGACGGATGAAATAGAAGTTTGAGTCATATGTTCATGTAACTTATTTAGGCCCTCTGGAATTACTTGGGCCAAATTCTGAACATAGCATTTCCATCAATGGACTGTTGCCCAATATTATGATTCAGTGGATTTGACAATATCCAGCTCATCATGGGAAGCTGAAGTTAGTCACTTGATGTCCCATGATCAGATACTCATTCTCCTACTCTGATCCAGTAATAGGCCAGAAACTCCTTTTCAGTTGGTGAAGATTTCTTTACTGCAGGAGGCAAAGGCTTTCTCCAAAAGCCTGCAGCCCTTTCTTATAAGGTTCTTATTATATAACCTGCCACAGACTCCACAGCAACATTATAAATCTAATTCCTCATTGACTTTTCTGAGTTATATAGCCCTAGAGTCAAGGAGCTTGCACCATAGTTTGGACTTGCTGAAGTCATTGGTAAGTTATGATCCTGCCCAATGTAGTGATTCACTTGGTAATGGGGGTCCAAGATTTGTGGTCATATCACTATATGCCAACATCTAGATGCGACCTAGATTCCTGATTGTGAGCAAATAAGTGATTGTTGTTTTAAGCCACTTAATTTTGGGTTTGTTTGTTACAGAGCAATAGCTAATTGATACAAATAATATGTCTACGGATATAATTCAATGGCTTGATTTTATGGGAAAAGATGACATATTTGAAAGTTCAACCAGTATAAAAGGCCTTCTAAAAGGTTATGGAACCCCTATTCGTGGTATCAGATTCTGATAATTACCAAGCACTACTAGCTCCTGATAGGGTTGTAGAGAAAGTGCAGGTAGTGCCATTTTATCTGGTCATGTATCTTTTCTATTACTCAGTTTTTTTATAGAAATAGCAGCCTAACAAAGTTAACTTTTAGGAAAGATGCCAGGTTACACAGAACCATACCAGAGTCTTAGAATCACTTTGGGTGAAAGCCCAAAGCTTTTGCAAAATTAAGTGGAGGCAACATAATTTGTCTTAAAAAGTTAAAGGGAAAAAATGACAGTAAATGCTCATGGAACAGTATCTTCTGAGTCTTCAAGACAGTATCTTCCTTGGCTTCTTAAAAATAAGAGAATATTACATACCTATGCTATTTTTGAAAATAGTCTGGACCAACAGAATCCAAGGTTGTCACAGATTATTGTTAAGGCAGCCACTATAGAGATTCTAATCCCAAATTTAAGCTGTAAGACATACGAGCAGATAGAGATACTGTTGGAAAATTTAAGGATAGCCAAAAAGTTCTGGCACTTCAAGAATTTCTGGAAGAAAGGAAAGAAATTTGATTTCTGTGCCACTGATAGAAAAGCTCACAAATGACCTAAGAAAATTATATTTATCATATTTTTGTTGTAAATGGTATTTAAAAAACTTTTCCTGTAAGTTAGAAATGATCTTCCATGTTAAAAAAAAGTAAAATAAAAAATTATTTAAGAAAAAGAAACATAAAATCCATGTTGCTTTGGATTTTGGAATATTTTAACCATTTCTTCAATTTTGAAAAATAAATACATAGAGAGTGCTGTTATTATTCCAGGTCAGAAAATATTTATTTGTGTAGACTAAACATGTGATTCCTAGACTTACCTTCATCAATATAATTTTTAGTTTCTTTTTAATTCCCAAAATATGTAATAAAGAGGTTTAACTCTGATTTCTTTCTGGTTTTTTTTTTTTACATAATTAAACCCAGTGTTAAGCATAATATATTCATGTTAAAGGTACATGATACTAAGACTATTCTGTCTTAGATTAAAAATTTATTTGAATTCCTTAATTAAATTAAATTTTTCAATAACATTTATTATTTTTAAACCTGTGTTACGTTAACTTCAGAAACAGAAACTGTTGTAAAACAGAGGATAAAGTTATTCAGTTACATCAAAGTCTAAATTTTAAATATTTTTTCATAGCTATTTTGGAAATTGTGTTTTCAGTTATTACTTTTTCACAGTACTGAATATAACTCCAAAGTCTTGGAAAAAGGCAGTTTTCAAAAATGTCTAATTTATGTTTAAGAAATTAAATAACACTCAACTATTTCCCATTTATTTCCATTATGTTTCTTGTTGCACAGTTTATTTTAAATCAATTTTCCCACTCCATATAAAATGCCATTTTGATAACACATGTTTATCTTCTAAGGTCAAATAGAATTATTTTCTCCAGTGTAACACAAATCAAATCACCGTGAAAATTTCAATGATTAGAGAAAGTAACAAATATTTTTTTAAATGCAAGATTTAAGAAAGTAACTAATGCTTGGATTATGTAGAATACTTAATTGTTATTGGTAAATCTTACTAATTTTGCTGGAACCCAAAACACAGCAAACTAAATGTGGTATGTAGTTACCATTGTAAGTAATTAGATTGCTTTTAAAAAACACAGGATTTGGAAATGACATGTCTACGATGCTAATTCACATTTATTATGTTTGCTCACTTAGCATATGAATTTGTTAGATTTGTTAGAAATATTTCTGAATTTTCTACTTTGATGAGTCTAGTCTTACGCAGAGGCAGAGAGATCACTTCTTAAATTACATTGCATAAGGTTTCCATTGTATGGACAAAAACTTTATATTGACTTTTTTTTAAAAATAAACTTTGCTCAGTATTCAGCCATGTCTTTAAATAAATAAAAGAGATTCAATAATTAAATGAAGAAAATATTAACAGAATAATACAAAGAACCAAATATTTTCAGGGTTTTGATATACCATACTTCAACTTTGGGCCCTCCATTAGGCAAGATAAGCTAAGGTATGCTTCGGGAATGAATTTCTGTTGTTGAGCTCTACCCATTTTTACTGGGTCCCGGGTTGATGGAATAACCTCTAGCTGGAACAGATATGACAGACTACATATTGGCTTTTAAAGCTCCTACCCAGACGTGGCATATGTCAGGTCTATATTAATTTGAGGGGACTAAGGAAATTACAGAGTCAAAAGAGCACCGAAGTATAATCCTCCCATATGCAGGGCCACTGCAAGGGGAGGCACTAATTTAAATGGTAAATAGTAATAGAGCCTAGCACAATCCCTACACAACTAAATTCAAATCCTTTGATATAAACCTTCTCAATCTAAATAAAGCATTGCTGTTGTTATTGTTTAAATGGAGTAAAATTTCATCAAGTCATTCCAGAGATAAAAGCACATTTAACATAATTTATTATATACTTGTAATTGATGGTAACATAATGACTCATTTAAAAGAACCATTCAGCTCCTCTTATAAATACTGTTGAGTGTGAAACTAGAGTTCAAGTTATTCAACAACATATGTCAACCTGCATACCAATTCATATCTATTTTAAAATTGGTTCAAAAATGTTAAGAATATAGAAAATTTGCATCAGTAATTATTTAAGCCCAAGTAAGATTCATGAGTTATAGGAGCTAAAGGTTAAGAATTCAAGATGAAGTAAGTACTTTCTGTGGGTGACAAAAATGAGGTAAGGATTGGAAAGTATTTGTATTCTATAATTAAATTATGTTAATAGGTTTATTCCTTTTTTTTAATGGTAAATGCATACATGTTGTCAAATAAGTGTGTTCTAGTCATAGATATTTATATACCATCTTTGAAGATATAAAGTGCATAAATGTTATGCCTCATTTTTGGACTGTCAGGAAATGCTCTACTGAGGAAACATACTGTAGAGCACTTTGTTGTTGAAATAATTACTTTCTGAAATACAGGGATTTGGCATAGGAAATTATTATTTTTTTCTATGAAGTTGTTGAATTATATTATTTTGGGATGTACATTGAACAGATACTATTAAGTGGGATGGAGAAGAAACGAGGTTCATTAATGTAACTTGTTTAATATCAAAAAAGAATACATTTTGCTGAGAAAAATTTATATTTTTAGAAGGAGACATAAACTTCATTTTTAATGTTCAAGATTTGTTATAACAAGTAAAAATTACTTTAATTTTAAGAAAAGTACCAACTAATGTCAGTGAAAAATGATTGCAATTCAACTCTATGTATGTAGCTATCATAGCAAAGTAATTTTAGAGAGTATAGTTTGTTTTTGCTTTTGTTTTTGTTTTGCTTGCTTGTTTGTTTTTTTACTTTGAAAGCATTGGTTTTAACTCCTATTTTTCTAATGTGGAGCATATCGGTATAAAACAAAAAGGCCGTCAAACAATAGTCCCAGTAAACCAAGTTGCAATTAGCTGACACTCCTGGGAAATATTCTAGTATATGTTGCTGGCACTTGAAAAATTTATACCTTCTGAGAAAAGGCAGGAAAATTCTGTCAAACAATTAAACTGATTGGAATTCCCTAGAATGTAAAAAAAAAAAAAGAGTCCTATGTTAGAAAAGAATAGCAAATTGTTATGTATTCGGCTGTGAATTGGAACAGAAAAAGTAAAAGATTTTTTGTACTTTGTATAAACCAGTATTTTTTTTTCCTTTAAAATAAAATGTAATGCAAGTCAGGTAAAAACTTAGTACTGATTTATGAATAAAAAGATTACACATTCTAGAGTTTGAAAATGTGGTTAATTAAATGACCTCTAAATTAACAATAGAATGGTACACTCAGTATTAATGTTTTTGGATAATGAGATGGTCATTAAATCTATGGATGAATATACATTTGACAGTCAAGTTGGTTAATGTAAAATATGGGTTTGTTACCATCAAATAATATAAAAGATACCAAGAAGAGAACAAATATTTGGATAAATATCGAAATAGACAAAATTGATATTCAAAAGATTAAATTAGTATCAACTCTGATAATATTGATTGAGAGACAGTTATCCAGAGCAATGAAAAGGAAAGACCCTGCTATACACTTCCCTTCCTAAGTATATTTCAAAGAGTTGTTAAAAAAATTAGAATATCTTGGATTCCCAAGGAAATAAAATACACTTTCTTGTTTTGAAGGTTATGTGTTTAGTTGGTAGGTTTCCTTAAGTAAGAGAAAGTACTATGGTTTACATGGTTTTTATACTACATATTCTTAGATCAACATTCTCAAATAGGTGTTCATTATGATTATGTGCTCTAATTGCATAGAAATTGTAGGAGGTGATGACTAAGTTTATGACATTGATTGTGATGATGGTTTCACAGTTGTGTACTTATCTCCAAATACATCATGTTGTGCATATTAAATACCTACATATTTTTGTATGTCAAAAAGAAAAGGATAAGTGAATCATGACTACTTTGAAAGGATCAGTACCCAGAAGATGTCTAACATTTTGTACAGTTAATAAACACAGTATCATTATTTAAAATAAGAAATTATAAGCTCATTAAAATAATGTTTATCAAACTTTTGCATTAATAAATCCCTAAAGAGAGAATTAAAAACTCTGAAAGTAAGGGAGTGGTCACAGATGGTAGAGATTTAGGAATCTTTAGGATTTATATGGTATGTAGCAGATGAGGTTGAACTTCTGCCATGAAGCTGTAATTTTCATCACAATATAAAAGAAGTGAGTCTTCCATAAATCATAATCCTTAAAATCAACTTCCTCAATCGATTCTTGAATTTCACTATCAGTGATTTTTGTTCCAATTCTAAGAGTACTCCTTTGCAGCTGATGGTTGAGACTCTTGTGCTCTGAATTAATATCTGCTCAATGAGTCATCCTTTATAAGATGAAGAATGAATTTACATTCACCCAATCAGATTTTTACCGCTTTTCATTAAGATAAATAACAAAGTAACTCTGAATTTAAAAACTTTGATTTAGTTATGTATACACCTTCATGTTGAAAAAAAAAGTATTCCAAGTCACCTATAAATTATAAATTTGGTTAAATGATTTTTTAAATAGTCAAGCTATTTTAAAAATATTTAACATTTTTACTACTTCATTGATCACATTGAGAAAATCAAGAGGACAGATATTCAGAACAAAATTATTCTCAGCGAATGATATATAGTGGCTGTGAATGTGTTCAGAGTGCTAGCAGTCCTACAGATCTGCCTGTTAGATGGATGTGAGTACAAGTCCTATATGTGAAAATATCAATACCTTTTTTAAATAGAATTACATAATGAGGTACATATATTTTGTTAATAATCTGTAAGCTTCTCTAACAAAAGCTCTCTTCTAGTTCAAAGACTCTTTCTATAAGACCCAGGGGTGTGTGTGTGTGTGTGTGTTTATAGTTTTTTACACCTTCAGTTCCACTCGAGTGCTGACAAACTCACTCACTCCTTTAAAGTTGAGGGGAAGTCTATGTGACGAATATTCTTTTCAATAGTATGTTCCACTAATTATAAGGAGATGGATTTATTTGTGAGAATTTCAAAACAATTTTTACTCAAACATGAGTATGAATCTGTAATTCTCTAGAGGAATAAACCATTTCTTGGGTTCTTTTTAATCTGCAGTCATTGTTGATTTTATTCAAGTAAACTCTCTCTCCTTTTTGTGCTGGATCTATGCCTCCTCAGAAACTGATGGTGCCAGGAGGAGGAGATGGGGTGGGAAAAGGATATGCGAATGGTCATAGTGGCCTCAGAAAATAGATATCTTTCAGTAGACACAAGGCCGATGATTACAAGACTGCAGTGAGCAGTGCAGGCCAAACCATATTAGGTAAGAGAAGTTAACAGGGATTTTCTTAATGTCTATGTTTTTTCTTTCTGTATTATTCTGCTTAAAAGGTGTAGCAATACATTTCCTGCTAATGTCAATGCAGATAATCTGCAAAGAATTTAGGGATTATTATTACCAGTCTCTGAGAGATCACTGCTCTATAGTCTCAATTCCAGTGCTACTAGGACTTGATCTCTTCTGTATTCTCATGACTGTTTCAGTAGAAAAGTATTAATCAAATTTGTATTTAACCACCTGGTCAGTCCAGATTTTTGCTTTCAATAGACTATATTTTTTAAATATAAATTTATCCATATCAAATGGATTTTTTTTTTCTTATTTTTAGCATTGGGATTTTAAGTTTGACAGTGGAAGGATAATGATGTCAATGCAGATCCTTTTTATTCCATGTGTTCAAGTGCTTTGTCTAGATTTTTAGCTGTATATTATTTCATTGTTCTTGTGGATTTTTTCAGTTAAAGATTAGGTTAAATAAATTATTTATACTGCTTTGTCTACTTAATCACTCTATTTCTACTTATAGATCCTGTGCTATTTTAAAAAATTTCCAGTTAAAATATTGCTACTTATACTTTGTTCATTAAGTCATTGACACCTAGAAATGGAAATAATTAGGTTGGGATTCTTTTGTTAAGAAAAATAAATGATAAAATAGATGAAAATAAGGCAACACACTCTAATAGAATCTAATACATATTTATGAATAATTAGATGATTGTATTTGGTAGTAATAACGAATAACTTTTATTTTATAGTATAAAATGTTTGCCATAACTCCATTTCTTAATAATAAATGTATAAAAGAGCCACTTACTAATTAGATGAAACATGTTACAAATAAAAATTCATGATTCATATCTGTAAGCAGCAAATTGTATGACATTGTTCAAAAGATTAAATATTTCAAAATGTAGGTTAATATTTTATTTGTATTCTTTTTTCATTTTATAAGTCTCCTCTTCTAATCTTAATTACTTTTAAAATTGCATTTTATTTTAAATGCTAGTAATTTCCAAATTTTTTATTCCCATATTTTATTTCTATAAAATTTCATCAAGTTAGTAATTTTCTCTTATTACTGATTTATTTCCTGGTAATTCCAAAGATTCTAGAACAAGGTTTGGTTCATAGAAGTTCACTTTTTTTAATGAATACATATATTTTGTACTTTTTTCTAGAATTCCAACAACTCATATATGGTTACTGAGAAACAATATGTTCGATGTAATTTTTACCTTATTAAGTACTCTGCTGGTTTTAAAAAATAAATTCTACAATACAGCTTTGCAATCTAGACGAAAAGTGGCAAATTTATCTTTTTACTCCTTGTTATCTGTAGCTAAGTATGTTGTCTAAAGCCTAGCTGGTTTCAAAGTCCACAATTTTAGGCATATAAAGCTATCTTTAATAACTAGTTTGTTTCCATAGAGGAAAAAGAATCCAAAGTACTGCATTAATTTTCATTGTTACATTAGAACTAGCTTTTTCTCTGGTTTTCTCATCTGTACTTCATTAAGTCACATTCTGTGGTATAATGTTGCAAGTTTGGAAACACAGTAACAGTTCAAGAAATTGATTCTATTTGTTCTTTCTGTTCAATAGACCTTTGATCTGAAATGTTCAATGATGCCTGGCTGTTCCACGCAAGCCTCTTTTAAACCATTGTTCGCATTGTAATAGCCTTGTTATCAGGTTGTATGAATTAATTCCATCACATTAGGAAGAGGAAGCCAGACTTGCACAGCATAGTCTAATAACTGTTTCCTGTTACTGGCCAATTGATTGGGTAATAAGATGACATACCACAATTATAATTCAGTTGTCTTGCAAGGTGGTCTTAATTTCAGAATTTCAAAATGACAGTAATAAATGTTGATGTCCCCAGGACACCTTGCCTAACTGGTTTGGGAACCTAAGAATGTATAACTGAAAAATGTCACAATTAAACAGGCCACCACTTCATAAAATTCCTGAATCAAGAAGAAAACACAGGGCGGGGGGGAACCCTTCTGGACAGTGAAAACAACCACCCACAAACTAAAACAGAAACCACCCCCATACTAAAAGGCTGAATTTCTAAAGGGGAGAAAATACTCAGGAGTAATATCACAATTCCTTAGGAAGCTACTGTTAAACCTTGGGCAGAGACTACCCACTGACTTTAACTGCTAGAGAAACGGGAGGAGAAATCTGAGGGATACCCCAGGCTGTCCACACCATCACAGAACTATTGATGATACGATCAGGCAATGGAAAGGAATAACATGTATATTGATGTCTAATCACATATTGTTGATCTCGTTGATTGTGAGATGCAGTTAAACGATTAATTCGAAAACAGTTGTTTAGAAACTTTTCAAATTGACATATTAACAAAATAATTATTTGATGAGAATTTATTTTTCCACCTGATTAAGTTCGTACATGTGAAAAATAGGCTGATTTATTCACTTACTTAATTACTTATTTACTTACCTACCTACTTGTAACAAAAGATCCAGTGAGCAAATTTTCCCTTAGGCTTATAGCTCTTTAGGTCATCAGCCTGAAAGAGGTGACTAAGTCAGTTCCCAGATTCATTTGTGTAAGGCATCTTCCAAGCATATTCCTCTGTGATACACAGTCCCTTAGACCTAGCAGTCCTCTAATATATGATTTGCTTGTGCCCATACTCTTGTCATGAAAATGCATGACTTCTTTAAATGATTGATAAGCCCTTTAACACCACTGTTCATTTGTTTGATTTCCCAATGCTGAAATATTTCCTTTCTTGGCATGCTATCACATAGCCTCTCTTCCATTTCAATTCCTGTGTATCCTTAACAATAAGTTCTTCCATGAACTCTTCCCCAAGTCTCATCACTAGAATGAACTCTTCCCAGAGATAACTTAAGCAGAATGGCTTCCACACCAAAAGCATTAAGTAAGCATTAGCTATGCTTATGAAGACCGTTTATGCAGCTCACCATTACTAATCTTATTATTACCCTTTATCAAGCATTCTACCAAGGGCTCAGCACTCTGATGGATACTTCACATGTATCATTTCTCTTCCTCATAGCCAACCCACCAAGTCTATAGTTTGGTCTGTTTTCTAGTTAAAAATGAGAAAAGGGATTTGCAGAACGATTAGTTAACTTGCCCTATTTTGTGCGGCTCTTACGGCAAAACTAAGGTTTAAATCCATAGTCGGGTTGCCTCTTGTGCGCCACTAACATTTACTTAGTCCTGCCTTTGAATGAGAGCTTTGGTGTCATTGTGCATATTAATATTATTAATCCTGTTTGTTAGACACTTTTTGCTTACTACCTGCAATTTTTATGCACATTTTCACTTGTCTATGCATTATCTCTCTCATTACATTTTACACCTTTGGAAAGCAGGGGACACAGCTACTAATTCTTTAAAAGAATTTATTCCTTTCAGTACCTAACAATAGTTCCTTGCGTAGCGATGCTAAAAATTGTGTTTATTCTTTGTTTGGTATAATTTTGTTTCATGCTAAAACATTGACTCGGCACTAGGCACACAATAAAAACAAGCAAAAACTTGTAGAGTGGCTAGTAACTCCACCACTGGAGGCTCAGTCATGCCATCTTATCATTCTACTCACTCAGATGCCTCATGTTTCTTGGTGTTCTTTGTAGTTTTGTTTTGTTTTGTTTTTATTGTTATTGTGGTTTGTGTTTTGATCCTGGAGTTTATTGAAATACTGCCTTAAACCCCTCTGAAATTTCTTTGATTTTCCCCCTATGGTATACCCAGGGAACCTAAGGGTGGAAATGAATTTATTCTTAGCTTTTCGCTTTTCAAATAACAAGAAATGAAGTAGTTTATTTTTCATTTGTTGTGCACTCCTCAATGAGAAAAAAATGAGCAGTTTTATTATGTATCATTTGTTGCTTATTTGTTTAGTGTAACTGGCAGACATGGTTTGTTTACTATTTGAAAAATGAATAAGAGGTAGATAGACTCAGGAACTCACACCGGGATTCAGAATGTACCTCCCATGTCTTAGAATTATGTATGTTCCTGACCCATGGATGGGTGGTCTGTCTGGGCATTTGGACAGGGAGAACTTTTAAATCTGAAGCTATCAGCCATCTTTGGGCTCCTTTCTCAGAGAATTTTCAAGCAGCAAGACAATAGGACAAACCCATACTGTCTTGTTTTGTTTTTAAATTCATCCTTTCATAGGCCATATAGACCTACATCATGCATTGTGGATACAACATTCATTTTTATCATTCAGATAATCTTGGGTTTATTCTTTAGGTCCAGGGTAAAATTGACCATGATTTCTTCAAATTCTCTCTATCTCTGCATTCCAGTCTTTCCATCCCATTGACAATAGCTTCTGTAGGGGCTTCTACCTCCCCAGTGTGGTCCATGTGGTTTATTTAGGGCAAAATACAGACAATATTTTTCCACTCAGTGAGGAAATTATGGGTATAGTTTATGTATCTCTGGCATCTCATGAACCTTGTGCTCATTATCTCAATATTTTTACACTGGTGGATATTAGCAAGCCTGAGACTCCACCAGAAGTAATGACATAGAAATAATTCTGGAAACAATACCTTCCAGGTTGTATTAGTGACAACTCATCTCTGTAGAAAACCCAATATTTCTATACTAAATGATATAGAAATTTTATCTCATGTAGAAAGAAAGTACCAAGAGAAAACAGCTCCAGGAATGGTTATTTCAATAGTTCAATGATGTTATCAAATATACAGTCATTCCTTTTTCCCGTCTTGCCATCCACCATGTCTGTTTGTCTAACTCATGGCCATACGTTTGCTATTGCTTGTCCAGATAACCCATGAAGATCTGACAAAGTTAAACAAATTAGAGAATTCTTTCTTGTACCTCTTGAAGATCATAGAAGCCTCCCCCAGATGCCCCCCACCCTTTGTGTCTCACTGGACCGAACTGGACATGAGTCCAACCCTGCACAATAACATGAAAGAGAATGGGATGCTATGATTGACAAGGGAGGAACAACGTCATCCCGCAACACTACCTGCGAAGAAAAGAATAAAGTGCCTTTTGAGTAGATTACAGAGTGCTGGCTATCTTAGTCCCCGATTTTAGACTCTGCCCTTGGTCATTATCTATTGTCTTTCATGTTTCCTACTCTGAGTGTCTAATTACCTGGTCTAAATGCAGATTTCCTTCCAAGCCCGAATGTGGAGTTCCATGGCCCCTCAGATATTTATATTGTGGTACTCACAATGCACATTCAACTGTTTAAATAATACTAAATTGACTACTACAGTAATTTAAAAATACAAGAAATCTTCTTATTTATAGTTTAATAAAAATAACCTCTAGCTTCTTGGCCCAGAAACCACTGCTAAATTCAAAATCACATTTTGAGTTATAGATATTTTTTCTTTGTACCTAGCAACACTGAAGACTTTTTTTGCCAGACTACATGTAGGATGGATTAAAAGAAGGCAGATTTAATATACATTGTAGGTGCTCTTTTTACACAAATAGCAGAGAATTTATAGCCCACTTATTTAAGTGCAAATGCTGCCTCCTACCTAGGTCACTTAATCAGAATACTTTAATTTCTACAACTGCTAAATTCAGATAATAATACCTGCCCCTATCTAACTCTCTGGGAAGCTGGGAGGATTAATTAGATAAAGTATTTAAAGCTCCTCAGAGAGAAGTGGCATATGTAAAAGATGTTATTATTTCTAGGGAAGAATGAACCAGTGTCTCTTTTATGGACAGTCTATACTTCTAGAATTTTTTCCTCTTATGCATTCCGCTGAAGTGCCAATTTGGTGGATTTTAATTCATCATGTGAGACCCTTCTCATTCTCAAGTAGTTGCGTTCAAAGAAAAGATTTTCAAGTATTGCTATCAATGAAGGGAACTGCCTGTGATTCCTGAGTTTCTCTGAATATTTCTGAGTGTTGCTTTGCAAATTGGTGTACATGCTGGAATCTGGTTACATTTGTAAAAAAAAAAAAACAAGCCTTGATTAGATTGAAGGCCAGTTGTTGAGGTCACACTCAATTCTGATTTCCTCCATAAAGCATATGTTAATGCCAGCAGTTCTCACTGATCTTCCTTCCCTGGGAGCTCATAGAGCCTTCGTTCCTGAGTTTAGAACTGGTTCTCAAACACAAAACACCTGAGTTCAAACTGAGTCTTGTTTTGAGTACACCAAATTGTTCAGAGCTTACTAAGGTTTGTA
This sequence comes from Pteropus alecto, assembly GCF_000325575.1. Classification (NCBI taxonomy): domain Eukaryota; kingdom Metazoa; phylum Chordata; class Mammalia; order Chiroptera; family Pteropodidae; genus Pteropus; species Pteropus alecto. The sequence continues at coordinate 20,766,572 of NW_006442484.1, forward strand.
CAAGAGGAAAGAAATGTTTGCAATAAAAATGGACGAAGTCAGATCATTTTGAACATAGAAAGAAGACAAATTGAGGGCATAATCTTTATTCATTCTCCTATATATCTTGTGAAATCATTTACACTTAAACACCTTTGTTAAGCAATAAGTTTTCCTATTTAGGTCACAGAGCCCTATTTCTTAGTTTCTTCTAGGATTCTCAGTTTTAGTTATACACTTGAAATTTCTCTGCTTTTTTCCACCTCTACTCCATTTTACAGAGGTTTACTATGTTTGACTTTTAAGTTGTTTTATTAAATATTGAACACCTTTGTTAACTCTAACATTGATGGTTTCTAGTTTAGAAATTCAGTTAGCAATTCCTTGTGTGTCTTAATGACTGCACCTGTGGCTTGATGTTAACAAATCTGCATCCCAAGGGCATGGAAGCCCGTTGCAGGGGCAGCAAGGCCTCTTTTCCCACAGCAGACTGTGAAGCAAGTGAGTCACTGGGGCCACTACGAAGCCTGGGAAGTGGTGGCTGCTGTCGACGTCAATGTTTGTTAGATCTCCCCAAACATTTTAGATCAGTTTTTGATAACCTTGAATCATTCACTCTTTCTAGAAATTAATTCAACCTACAATTCTTCAGAAATCAAAAGACTTTCTTCAAAGCAAAAACATACCCATAGAAATTTATCTGAATCCGGTTTTCATAATTATATTCTCTTAAAAAACTTTGCTTATTTTCCTCATACTTCTAGTTCTAAAGGAAAAAGAAAAACGGGCATGGGGTTTTACTCTGTAACTCATTCTAACTTGCTTAGACAGTTAGCTTTCATGAGTTAGCAGCTCAGTAAGAAAAGAAGCAAGAGAAGATGGGAAGTATCATGTCAGTCGGGGGAAAGGCCATGTTGTTTCACTTTGACAGAATATAGCATAGAAAAGAAAATCAAGGCTCAGGTTATATCTAAGTCCACTTATCACTTGGAGAAACGATAGAAGGAATAAGAGAAAAAGAAATAAGAGAGAAAAAAGAGAGGGAAGAGTGATTTTAAGACTTTGTGACACCATCCATTGGCATAATTCGTGTAATAGGCTCCCACCTTTCTGATCATAAACTCCTCCCCCATTGGTAGAAGCTGAAAATGAAAGTGGGAGAACATGGAGCTGGCACGGGAGAAGGCAGAAATATTTCTTTCCC
>NW_006442484.1:20767849-20806439 GCF_000325575.1 Pteropus alecto
TCTAGTAATTAGCTTCATTCATCCCAAAAGTACTGTCTATAGCATCTTCTTTTCAAACATTCACAGCCAAGAGGGATGCCAGGACTAACCTAAAAATCTAAGTTTTAAGAATTTAATCAAGGATTTGATGGGTTGGCTTGAGAAGAGAACATTATGGTTTTAATATTCAAACTTATCCTACTCCATCAAAAAATGAATATTCGACAATTCGTAAGAAAGTATCCACATTTTAGTTTTTGATTCAAAGAGACAACAAGTATAAAAAGAGCACCCTCATTTTTTGCTAGAAGAAAGAACTCTAGTGGATATATTTGCAACACAAAGGTTGTAGAGCTAATTCTTATTATACTTACTATACATTAGACATTAAGGACTTTTTACTTATGTTTACTGATTTAACACCTAGAACATCTCCAATTATTATACCCATTTTACAAAATAAGAAAAGTAAGGCTCAAAGAGGTTGAATCACCTGCCCAAGGTCATTTAATTATTAAGAGATAAAAGTCAGGCTTAGAACTAGGGCACTCCATCTGTAGAGTTCTTGATATCGATCATTCTGCTATGCATATGATGAAGAAAAGTTAAAATGTAGAAAATATTAAATGCTAACTCCAGGTTTTCAAAATATATAAAATATACACATAGGAAGGATAATAATTACAAGATATCATTAGACTGTGTTAATATAAGAGGACCTAGAGTTCAGATAAATTCTCTTACATGAAAAATTCTAAGCAGCGAGTCAAGATCAAGAATGTTAGAATATAACATAGAAGTAGAACAATATTTACTTACTGTTAAGACTTTTTTGCAATTAAGAATATTGGTTTAAAAATAGAGACACGTCATGAAGCTCTGAGACAGTTTGTGTAGGAAGTAACAGCTAAATGGAAGTGAAACTAAAGAAAGCATCCTACAAATCACAACTCTTCCATAGAAAACATGGGCCCAACTTCTCAAAAGCTGTAATGAAGCTGCAGATTCTCTTCTCAACGACCAACCATTAACAATGGTACATCATTATGTTAATACAATGGTCAGTAGTCACCTACTGACTAATGTATTTTGTTAAAATGTACCTGTGTTTCAAGCACCACATTTTTAGTAGCAGTGATGGACTCCAAATATTCTAGTTTCTTTAAAAAAAAAAAAAAAAATCCTGCTATTGAGATAAGGAAAAGAGAAAAACTTCTAATTTTATTCCTTCTTTAATGCTTTTTTATAACTGAACTATATGAAAGTGTTACCTAGCCAAAAATATTTTTAAAGTTGTCTATGAATCCAGTATTCATAAGCGTATGTAACTTCTTCACTTTCTGACTAAATGAAATTGTGATAGATGGAATCCAATAAGGTTGTCATCTACTGCAAAAAAAAAAAAAGACTTCTTTTAGTAGCTCTTCATTTTAGCAACTTTTAGTTATCTCTTTAAAATTGCATTTCCAGTCCTCTTGTACCTGTAAATAAATCACCCAATCACCCATACTTAACGAATATTATTTATGATGTATGTAAATTTTGATTTCCTAAAGAGAAGTCTATACACTTTCAATCTGTCCTCCTATAGAACTCCTAGTGCTTTAAAATAATGATTTTAATAATGATACAACAATAATAAAAATGCAGCTTACAAGACAAGCATTCACCTGTCATTATTCAAAGTCATTATCAGGTAAATATTAATTCTCTCATTTTGATTGAGAAAAATACAATTCAGAGAGGTTCAGTAACCTGTCAGATTTCACATAGCTAATCAATGGCAGGACTAAAATTTGAACCAAGATCTGTCTGTCATCAAAGCCTGTGCTCTTTCTAATCCTGGCACACGACTTAGAAGCTTGGCCCTCTCCTGGTTCAGCCTCCTTCTTTATTTTACGTGTCATGCAGTGCTGCCTCCTGTTGATCTCCCTTGGTATTACACTGTAGCCAGCTCTTCAATACAGTCCAGTGAAAACAATCAGTTCTTGTTGGGAGCAGATCATTTAGGAGTATTGATTCTAGATTTGTCATTGTTTTCCATGAAAGCTAAGCATAGAGTATAAATTGCCACTCACCACATAAAGTTGATGACTTTCTATGCCCAAATGATTTGACAATTTGTGATTTCACCCCCAGGAGATTTTTTGCTAACATTTTTCAAGGCAAAATATTCAATCCCTGTCTAAAATGATCAAATTTTGCCCTGCAGCAAACTTGTAAATTTTTGCAAGGACTTGTGAAACTTCACAAGGCAAGAGATCAATAATTTCACACTGTTCTGTTCTCACCGTTTTTCTCAATGTACACTATTTCGTTTGAAACTGCCAAGATGAGAAAGTAAAAAATTAAGGGACAAGTAAGGAACTACGTCCCAATCTTTTATAAATATAAGTGCTATGTTTAAAATTAAAGTGATCAATCTGTTGTCAAAAATTTAAAGAAAGCCAAACAATTTAATTCAGATAGTTAAAAATTAATTTTACTGAAAGAAGGCACAATGAATGTTTCTATTCTTATAATATCCTATTGTATGTATTGACATACTCAAAAATATCTTTGGTTTTCTGCCTATTGTGTCCAATACTATCCAGCCTTTGTTGCAAATCAGGACTTAGGTAAAGTGCCTGATGGGTTTTATGCTGTTGTTATGCTGAGGTACCAAGCCATTTTGTCCCTACCTGTAAAAATGTTAAACCTTTAACTGTTTGCCATGAATTTTATGCATATTTATCTTTTTTTTTTCCATGTTCAAAAATGCCAATAAATTTGAGCCAATAATTTGGTAGGTTTTATCATCCTTTCTCTTTAAACTTTGCTTTCCCATTAGGTTCTTTTTCTCTGCCTGCATGATAATTGGGAATATTTCCCCATGTTCAGCTATTGCTCTTTCATTCTTCTTGCTATCTAATTTCTCCTTCAGAGAACTCATCCATTTTCATGGTTTCAGCTCTCCCTTTACTTGAATGATTTCAAAATCTCTATCGCCAATCCCCTTCATGTAAGCACTAGTCATTTATTTCCAATTGTTCACTGGATATTTCTACTTTGAAGACTCACCCTTTCTTCCAAATAAACAATTTGAATCCTTCATTTCATCCCAAAACTACCTCATTCTACAGATTTCCCTTTTTATTTTCAAGAAAAGAAACATGTTTCCAATCACCCGTACTTGAAACCTTGGACCAGGGCACAAGGATGGAAACAACTCAAATGTATACCAGAGCCAGGAGTTAAATTTACGGGATTATGGTAGGACAGATGCAGCTCAATGGACCTGGAGCTTTGGCCTCTTATTACTGAGCCATCTAATGATCACCATATAGAAGAGCAGGCCCACTTTTTCCAGACCATGTTTTTTAAAATGAATAAATAAATAAATCTTGATTTTTGTAGTGACATCTATTCAATTGTTTAAATTCCGTTAACTGTTAAAATTTAACTAACTCTGTGAAAGCCACAAGAAGTTTATCTATGAGCATACCTTTTCTGAGAGCTGCCAATTTGTGACAATAATATAGGCACCGAACTAACAGGCAAGTAGAAAAAATAGAAATAAGTGAAAGGTAACCAACCGGTAGATGGATGATCTTGGTTATGATGATGATGAGAGGACTAACAAATCCAGCTCAACAGAGTGGAGCCATTCCAGTCATCCCAAGATCTTGAGCCACTTAGCATAGTATTCTAGAAAAATGGGCTTAACTAATTTAATCAGTGAGAAAGCTGACTTTGAGCTAAAACCCATAAACCTGAACTTAAATATCACACCTTCTAAATCAGTGAGTGAAAGTAGCCAGGAGCTACAAAAGGTGATCTTGATTCTTTGAAAATAAGCCACAGATTATATTTCTTTCCTCCAGGGTTCTCCTAGGCTAAAAAACAAATTTCCAGCCTAAGACTAGTAGATTTCAATGAATATGCAGTCCACATGCCTCTAATTCTTACTTGTTCTTTTAATATTTTAGAAATAATGTACATTTGGGTTTAACGTAATGAAATTATTGTAATAAACTTTTGGAAATAAATATTATAGACTTCTCAAGTTAGACTTTTGGAGGTTGATTCAAAGATATATACTATACCAACGACAAATAACAATTTTGTGACAAGATGTCTTAACTCATCAAAAAGACGTGCCGATGAAATTAAGCGCATTAGATTCATCCAGTGGTTACTTACAGATATTTTAAAATTTGATTACGTACCTCTATACTTAGGGCTTTTACTTGTGAACTCAATACCGATTGAGAAAATTAAAGAACTGTGAAACTTAATTAATTCAATATTTTTTTCAATATACTGTAAAGGGTATTTTTTAAACATAAAGGAAATGAAAAGTATAAGCATACCAAAATCTGGTTAAGATTATATAGTTAAATACTCAAACTACCAGTGCAAATCTATGTTAATTATAAGTTAGCTGAGTGACTGAGTAAATAATACCTAATTTGTATTTTGTGTATGTGTGCTTTAGAAATAGTCTTTTATGTTCAAATAACTTCTTTACTCAGATCAAGGGACAAATGGGTTTGATTAGAAATATCTTAATGATGAAAATGGAAACTACATTGTATGAAATACCATGGTATAAGGGCTTTTGAATTTTTTCAGAGTTGTCATTGATCTGTATGCATTCATTTTTTAAATTTGAAAACATCTAATATTTTTGAGAAGACGCATATTTTTTAAACTGAGAAACTAAATCTCCAAGTTAATACAGTATCAGTTTATTGTACTTCAGATTTCCAAAGCACAAGCATTTCAGAACACTGAACGTCTATATTTAGAGTGAGATCTACATATTCCATGCAGATGGAATAAGTCCATGAATATATGTTGGTATCATTCTTGCCAGTCCTAATAAAACTCTATTTTTAGTATGTTTGAATAAGACTTAAACATGAAAACTGAAACATCAAACCATTATATACCCTTTAAGTGTGGATAAAATAATTTTACATCCACACAATATTTTTAAATGTTGACTTTAGCAAAAACTTAAAAATCCCCTGAAATCTGAAATGAAAATTCATGATGCACAAAATTATGAAAGAAAAATGTCTTTTCCAAATATCCCCTAACTTTTTGAACAAAATTTCAGTGTTGTGATTTAATCTTTCTTATTTACATTTGCCGAGTGTACTCGCATTTAAAAGTGTTTTCACATGCACTTCAACATTTAACCTGCACAGTGGCCTTTGTGAAAAGTAGCGTTATAAGAATCTCATAGAGGTGAATGACCATCTTCATCACACATCTAGAAAAGAAAGGCAGAACCAAAGCCTGAAACCCTGCCTTCAGAATCCCAACCCAGAACTTTCTTTCTAATAGACTTGATCGACTCTGCCAGTTTCTGATACAATCTCTTTTCCTCTATCCATTTTGCACACATACAATACATGAGGTTCATGTAAATGTGACAGTTAAAAATTTTAGAGTTTCTCTTTTTACTATGACCCTTGTATCCTCAGCTTTGAGCATTTGCTTAACTTAAATGTGGAATCCTGTCCGTATGTATATGCTTATGCATGTGAGTGCACACATACGTGTATATACATGTAATGAATTCCTATAGAAGCAAATTTACTGCTGGCTTTTATTTACTGAAACAGAAAGATTGCTGTGGTTTTGAGAGGAGAGTACAGAGAAAAAGGAACTTCAATAGCTATGTAGGATCGAAGGTTTTAGTAAAATGGGAATAGGCAGGACAACCTTAGTTTCCTGTTGTTGTTCCTTTTAATATATAGTCAGGTGTGTAGAGCCCATTCTGAACTGTAAATTTTTAATTCTTAAGAGTCCAAAGTTATAAAAGTGGAATGGTTTGGCCAGGCAATTACAGTAATACGGAGTAGGCTTACGCCAGTTTAGGCAATAGAACTACATATTTGTTCAGTACAGTATTCCTACTCCGTATTACTGTAATTGCCTGGCTATGTATTCTATATAGCATTTTTTCTTTAATGTCAATATATTATTTATCTAATAACAATATAAATTATATTAGTCATTAGGAGGGAAGTTTGCTTCTGATTTCAATGGAAAATGTTTCCAAAAAGACTTTGGAAGAGATCAGTCTTAATTTAATTACCTGGTTTTGTATTACTTATGGAAAGCATTTTCTTCCTTTCTCAGAATCCACCTTATTTCTGCTTGATTTCACTATAGACTTGAAATCTCCCTTTAGGACATCAGCTTGTCACCCTGAAAAGAACTGCTATCAGATGTATCATTGAAAGTTTGCTTCCAAAACAAAGAAGAGAATACTCCCATGGACTTCTTATCCAATTTAAAATAGTGTCTGAGATTTTTGCTCTGTATGTCTCTCCAGGGGAGGCTAAGCCCCAGAGTTGCCTTACTCCTTGGAGGCCACCTCTTATGCCTAGGGAAGGATGCTTTGCTTAGTGTCCATTTCTGAAAATTGAGTTTCTGATCTTTTCAAACTTTGGGAGACTGTATTATACATAGTCTTTATTAGAAAGATTACCTCCTCAAGTCCTTGGCATTTTGATGTTCCTGAAACTCATACACCTTTGCATACATTGTGTGAATGCTCTTTGCATTGATGAGAAGCACAAAGAACCAAGCCCATCGCAAGCCCGTGTGGGAAAAAGTGCCACATGGTTCAATAGCACATGAATCTGCCTCAGATGGTGATGGAAAGTGTCACAGTAGGCCATAGGCCATGGGGAGAGTGTCACTCATATGTATGCACATTCAGTTAAGTTTTGTGTACATCCTACCCCTCCTAACTGCAGACCAACCATTTTTCCTTTGAAGTCACGTATACAAAATGCAGAATGGATATGCAGGAAAAATCCATGGCAACAGCACATACAGAGTTTGTTGATTTTATTTGGAAAATAAGTTTACCTATTTTCCATTTCTAACTTTTTAAAAAGATATGTTTCTTTAGATTTACTTGATTCTAACTTAAAAAAAAAATCATGCTGTACAATTTTTTTAAACCATAGCTTATCTTAGATTTTATGAATAACCTAAAGGCTATTCACTTTCCCCTTTAGAAACTCTAGAGCTATTTTTCTGTGCTGTGTACATTTTCATCCACAAGAATATTTTCTTCCCATTCTCCTAGACACCTTGGGACATGATTTTTTTCTCTACAGACACCTTAGAGGACTGTTTAAGACCCTATTCACTTCATCTACTCTTAGCTTCACCTAAAGGGCAAAATCCCTAAGATCTTGACACAAATACTGATAAATACATGGAATTATTAAAGGTGCCATCTCAGCAGAAGAAGATTACTGCTGCCTTTGTTCTCAGGGGAATGCATATTTCACCTAGTAGCAAGACACCCAACTGCTGCTACAATCAGAAATCTCTGAAATGCCTTTAAGCTAATCATCTTTGAACATAAGCCTTTGTTGTTGAATCAGGGACCTTCTAGATGCAAGGCGCAGAAACGATTTTTTTATTATTATTATTTTTTTTTCTCTACCTTGCACAAAACAGCAACAAGCCTGTCACTACCACAAGTAAGGTTCACTGATCTGTCAACATTCACCCCTGATGAAGACAGTGAAAGAAATCCATAGCCCTGGAGAGTTCAGGAGAGAACCAAACAGAGTGTTTGCAAAAGAGCATTTTTATATGTTTTCTTGTGACAGCACTAGTTTAACAGAAAATAGTTGGAGTGTGCCAAAAAAGAGGGAAAAAAATGAAAGACAGTAGTAGTAAGTTAGGCTAGCATGACATGATGGATCTGGGCTATGACAAACCGAATTGGAAAAAAGCTTCCCTGGGGACCAACTATACCAGGTTTGCTGAATTGTATTTCTTGATTTCTTACTGTGCAACAGTGCTTTTTACTGTTAGATTGACTAGGCTTCAGAATATTTTTAAAATTGTACAAATCAAAATCCATGTAGCTTAAAAATGAAGGATGTAAAAGGTTTAGGATTTTGATGTATTGAAAGGCATTCTGTATTCCCTCATGTGAGTATTAAATATACACTTTGTCTGTTCAATGAATTTTAAATCTTTGTGGATAGCAGTACACACAATAGCAGTTTGCAGGTCTGAAAACCCTGGTTGGAAAGGACATAGGCTGCAGAGATTCGTGGCATCTTCCCTCTTATCCCACCCAAATGGGCCCAGGAATTACGACATGCAGCCTCAGTAGGTTTTCATTTGTTCTGAGATGTTTATATAAAGGGCATATAAAGAAACCTTAAATCCTGGGCCCTCTTAACAAAAGTGTGATGCCTTTTCTCTATTACTTGTCCTTTTAATTCTTGTGTAGTGGCTTTCACAAATCCTAAGGTGAGATCAAAAAAAAAAAAAAAGAGAAGGAAGAAGAATTATTTCACGGCTGCTAAATTTTGCTAGTCTTCCTATACCACATGGCATCAAATAACTAGACAGTCTGATTCATTCAAATAGTCACCCACAATGAGCTTTGAAAAAATACCTAAATGAATCGCCTATATTAGATACTCAGACGGCTTCAGGTACTTGAGCTACAGAGGCATAAACAATTTTGGTACTACTTTTAAGGACTTTACAACCAATTTGAATAATTCATGAAATTGTCAGAGTGTAAGGTGACAGGTATCAAGTGACAATCAAGCTCAAAGCAGACAGCAAACTGTCTAGTGGGCTCAGGCAGCACAGCTCCATGACTTTTCCCATCAACTTTTTACGTCGAGGAGACGGTGTAGAGAAAGTGAGTTTTGGTTGAGGTTTAGTAAAAGAGATCTAAGCATTGAAGCCTGAGAGCTAAATGATAAGATGTACATTCAGAAAATATCCAAGTAGGAACCACAGACTAAAATGCTTATGGCTAGTAAAGAATTAAAGTGGTATGGCTTAAGTTTTGAGAAAAAGCACAATTGCAAACTGGAGTTTTCTTTTCCCAACTGAAAAAAAAAAAAAAGAAAGTAAGAAAAGAAAAGAAAAAACAGCTGCTTTTCAACTATAGAACAATCATGCATGTAGGAATATGGAACAAAATTGCCAAATCTTCAGGTTTTTTAGAAACCAGAAATCTGGATTTTTACATGAACTCTTGATTTTAAATATTAGCAGATAATTTTTAAAATTTTATGCATTGTGTGGGTCAAATAAAACACACCTCTGATTTGTGTTTTAGCCTAGACACTTTCAGTTTGTGACCTATTAGTGTAGTCGACTTGAATGATGGATACATAACACAAAGTGTTTAAGCTTGAGAATGTGGAGAGTGAACTATTCTAGTAATTACTTCATAAGATTCAAATGGTTTTAGCAGTAATGGCTGTAGTGGATAGGACTGAAGAAATAAAAGAATTTGAAAGTCATGGCAACACAGAGGTTATTGGAGAGGTAATTTAAAATAGCTGGGGTGGCAGCAGATAACAGCATCAACTCGGTGTTGACATCCTCAAGGACTATGAACGATTTGTCTGAGAGGCCTTGAATGACAGAGAGAAGTAAGCACACAGGGAATTACAAAGTTGCCAGTGAGATTATCAGCAAGAGGAAAAGCACACCTGTGGTTTGAAAATGGCATTGAGCAGATCTCAATGAAATGCCCAAAGTCTAGGCAAAAAACGTACAGAAATATTAACGAGAGCAACAGAGAAAACCTAGGTAATTTTGACATGATTTGACAGTTTCTATCAAAAATATATCAAATCAACTGGTTAACTGAATTCAGTTCATTCACAGAAATATACTAAAGGCTTAGTATGTAAGGTCTGGATTAAATATTTGGGTACTAGACGAGGCAACAGATCTGTGAAGATGCATAAGACTCTCTGCTTGCCCTCCAGGTGTTTAAATTTGTATGAAAAAAGAAGCAGGCGTGCACACACACGCACACACACACACCCCTATGTTTTGTTTGCTTTGTTTTGTTAATGTTAAAAAAATGGCAAAGTGTTTTTGTATGGTAGTTCAAAATCAAATGATCTTTTTCCAAGAATTGTTTGATTGTATTCTGATAGATATCTCTATCTCTGTCTCTGTCTAAGTCTGTGCCTATGTCTATGTCTATGTCAATGTCTATATCTATATCTATATTGAATCTATATCTCTATCTAATCTATCTATATCTCTATATCTCTATCTATCTATATCTATCATCTATATCTACATCATCTATATCTATAGTTCTCCAAGAGAACTAGTAGGACATTAAATATGTAAGTATATGTATAAAAATGTAAGTATATATACAGTAGGTTCTCACTTAATGTTGTCAATAGGTTTTGTGACTTTAAGTGAGACAACATGTAACAAAACTGGTTTTACCATAGGCTTATTGATATAAATGAATGAAGTTCCTACTGCATCTCATTAATGTTATAATGAAATGACATTGAATGAAAGAACATTCGTTATTCAAGGACCTGTTCTCTGTGTGTGCAAGATAGGGGTGGGAGAGGAGATAGAGACTGAAACAGAGACAGAGGCAGAGATGAAAGAGAGAGAGAGATCGATTTATTATGAGGAATTGGCTCAAGTGATTATAGAATCTGAGAAGTCCCACGATCTGCCATTAGCAAGTCAGAGACCTAGGAAAGCCAATGGTATAATTCAGTTCAAGTTCAAATACCTGATGTAAATCCCAGTTCCAAGGCAGAAGATAAAATGAGATGTCCCTGCTCAACAGTAAGACAGCAAAAAAGGATAAATTTCACCTTCCTTCACCTTTTGTTCTTTCTATGCCCTCAGCGGATTAAGAAATGTCACTCACATTGGAGAGCAGGGTCTCCTTTGCTGAGCCCACCAACTCAAAAGCTAATCTCATCCAGAAACACCCTCACTGGACACACCTGGAAATAGTGTTTAATCTGGACACCCCATGGACAGTGAAGTTGACACAAAATTAACCATCACACCATGAAATAAGCTTTTCCCTAATTCTAAAGAACTACAATGCATTATTATCTGGTGGGTTCTCTTCAGAGCATTCCAATAGCAAGTCAGAGGGAGAGCTCTACAAGATGTCAGGAAACACAGACAGGACCCTCTTTTCTTCCTTTCTTGCCTCTTTTGTTAAGACCTGGCCCAGGTTAGCATTCGGCAAACATGGAGTGAGTTAAATGTTTTAATGAGGATGAATTGATTTGAATTCAAATTGATTCAGTTTGAACCTCTGCTCTCTATATCTACCCATTTTATCATTGCTCTACTTGGCTGGAACACTGAAGCCCTCCCATCTCTCCATCAAGGCTGGAACTGAGACTATCACAAAAAAGTAAATTATTGGTAAAGGGATCCAATATCTTCAAGAGTTGTACTTGGATACTGGACAAAATTACTAGAAATTCATTTAGGTAGATAGACACAGCATGTTTTAACATTTTAGAATAAAAATATTTTAGGAACTGGAAGAATTCAAAAACAGCTTTGGAAAATTGTTACTGCTTCTCAAAGAAATGTCCATTTCTCAGTGCTGCTAACTCACACCTGTAGCCAAGTGCCCCAAAATTAATAACAACGAGTATAAATATCATTTGGCTTTTCTGTCCTATAAGCACACTTTATTCTTATGTTGAAATAGTGTTGCTTGGCTTTGCAATGATTTACTAATTTTATCAGATATTTGGGGTAACATTAGCTTCCAGTCCATAACTTAGAATATTGTAAAAAGAGAAAGTTAGAATGAATCTAATAGCTTCCATGTAAGTATTGTTACTTTTTTAAAAGTTAAATTACTTACTTATCAGCGTGTTTTTCAATATATAATTCAGGAAGATGCCAATATTACTCAGTTATTTTGATCTGTTTACACCTTAAACTAAGGGAATAATAGGTATGCCACCTCTGCTATTCATTTACACTAGATTGGTACCCTCTTTGGTTTGGTTTTATTTATATGTAAATACGCATAGTTCAAAACTTGTTAGTAGCAACACTAATAATGTCATTTATATACTTCACCTTGTCCATTTAAAATGGATCGTTCTATTTATAGAGTAACAGCCTGTAAAATTAAATTAAAAAATTTAATAGAAAAGATAGTCCTTTTAAAAATTATTATAATAGAAAGAAAGGTCATTTTTTTCATAAATTACTCCCAAAGCAACTTTTCAAAAAATCTTTTTTTAGTTCCAAAACTTTAAAATAGTCTTATTGATTTTTAAGAATAATTATTTATGTAAAATAATTTATGGCAGAACTTTCAGTATTTGAAATATATTTTCTTATAATAGGAATTTTATAAGACCATTAATTTTAGCAATGCTAGGAAACACAACTATAATTTAGGAGCTATTGTTGATTGTTTCTAGAAATAGATATTGACCCCATTAGTTTTAAGTGATAACATTACTAAGCCAAAGTATTAATCTAACACTACCAGAATTGCTGATTTTAATCAGTATTTTTATTCAAAACCTTCCTTTAGCACTTAAATTTCACTTAGCTTATCATATATAAACATAAATGTAAAATTTAAATAAATTATCTTAGACTTCTCATTTTTAAAGTTATTGCAAAATTAATGCCTCTGGAGGCTCCAGTATCTAAAGTCTTTTGTTTGTTATAGTCACTTTGGTATGCAATTTGGGTGTGATGATATTGATGCCACCCTCTTGGACATTGTTTCATTAATTAAGAGGGCACCCTGGGGTCCATAGAAGCCTTGTAGCCCAATAATCAATCACTGAGTCATTTATTCATCAAGTAATGCTCTTAAGGAAAGGAAGTAATCATTGTCAACAATAGCAACAACAGAAATAGCAACTAACATTTATTGGGTCCTCAGTATGGTCCAGGTGTGGTTCCAAACTCATAACATGAATTGAGATATTTAGTCCTTGCAACAAATGAAATTGTTTTTAAAATGATTTTGTTGAATCGTTAGCTTGATTTACACTGTTAAAAATATAAACATATAGCATATGTATATCTCCATTTGTATTCTTGTCTTGAGACCCATATATGTGGGAGGAAAGGTGCTTGATGAAGGCAACTCTCGAACAAATCAATTTTGTCCAAGATTATGATTTGTATTAATTTTGGCAGAGGTTAGATTAACACTGATGTTAGAGTATTAAACCACCTCAGTGCATCAAAGATGTCAGGCTTTGTTAATGATGCAAAATTCTACAAGAATTTGATGAAAGGCAGAGACTTAAAGTGACTCAAATATGAGTCTTAAGGTTGAGTGTACTGACAGAAAAAAAGTAATAAAGGTGTTACAAATATTAAGTGTTAAAAAGATAGTGTGATGATAGGCCATTTATATTCAAATATGAGTTTAGGTATTAGTTGATAACAAATACTTAACACACACACACACACACACACAAAACACAAAGAAAAATCTTACTTTTTTTGCCTATTCAGTTTTAAAGTTGTATGCTTATAAGTAGAGATAACAAAAACAAGCATATTTATTTATATTACTTTATAAACCATGTAAGTGTATTTGATGGAAATTCATTAAAGCACTGGGACTTAGTGGTAAACTGGTCTTGCTCAACTTCCTAAAACTCCTTTGGTGTTTGTCATGATGATAAAGGATAATCTCTCTGTAAGCCTTCCTTCCCTTCCCCTATACCTGAATCTTATTAAATACCTTTAAAGATCCTAGGATAGTTTTTGCTATAATTGCCACTTAGTTTGTAACCCAGAGCATTTAAGTTTGTGAATGAGTTAAGAAGTACTGGTAAGCTACTATGCAAATTTAAAACAATTTTCTGCGAATGTAAGCACTAAGTAAGCAGGAAAGCATTGCTGCCTGCCTATGTTTCCTTGGTGCTTCTGAAACTTTGATATGTTATGGGTTAATAATTAATTTTTGGTCAGATGAGTTGGCTTCTTTCTAGTTTACTGGTGGGTAACATATTAGGCTAACTCTAGCTGCTATAACAAATAAACTCGACATTAGGTAACAGAATAGAATTTTATTTCTCACACTTCTGAAGTCCATCATGGGCATTGCTGACTGCAGGCTGCTTTGCCGCAGGTGGTAAATCAGGGATCTGGTGTTTTTAACATGTGGTTTTGAAGGTCACCACATGCATCTGCATCAAGCCAGTGAAAGGGGAATGAAGAAGAGGAGTGTCATACCTGGACTGGAAGTGACACACATCACTTCTGCTTATGTTTCATTGCTAAGAACATGACTCACCTTTAAAAGCAAAGGGAGAGGTCTGGGAAGTGTTGTCTTGGGGACAGCCACTTCGTAGGAATAAGTGTGTACTGTAGAATGGGGACCACACATAATTGGTGTTTTATCATCTACCAAAAGCAATCCAGAAATATCAGAGATTACTCCTGAAAAATCCTGGGCTGGTGCATTGACCAGTGACTAAAGAGTCAGCTAACATCCAACCTAAAGCTTTGGGTACTAGATCCCTGGTTTCCAGCCAGTGGTACTCTGCTTTCAAACAAGTGACTTTAAGTAGAGAGAAACCAGAGGGAAATTTAATTGAATACTAAGGTAACGAGAAGAAAGTTAATTATAACAGAATAATAACCTGCATTTATTGAGCACTCACTATGTTTTGGGCATTCTTTAAACACTTTATATTTGCTAGTTTAATTAATACTCAGGGTGATGCTAAAGGCAATTATTTTTATTAGGCTCATCCATTTTATGGTTGGGGAAACTGAGGCATAGGGATGTACGTAATTTCCTCAAAGCTATATGGTAAACATCACTTAGAACCGGGATTCAAAGCTAGGAAGTCTTAATTCTATTAGACTATTTTATCTCCCACAAAAGGTAGAAAAATATTTAAAAAGAAAAGGGGAAATTGGGAGGAACACTTACTTTCTGAAAGAAATTTCCTCTAATTAGACTTGGCTTAGGTTGTACAGGTTATAATTTTTGTGCAGTTCACTCCCAGCCTGCAGACTCCCATTCTTTTCCCTATAGAATGTTTTCTAATTTATCTATGTCATGTGGGCTCAGCGAAGGTCAGAATTTTAAAATGGCCTCTAATCTGAAGGAATTAAATTATGTTGAGCAGGATAGAGATTCTAAAATGATTGAAAAGGACAGTCATGATTAAGGGACAAATAAACAGTAGACAATAGGACTTCTGGGAAGGTTGCGGTTATCAAGAAAAGAGTTCATGAAGGATGGAGACTTTAGCTGGTCCTTAAATGGGCAGAATTTCATAAATAGAGAAGTGCAAAGGATTTCTAAGGAGAAGGATGATAACAAAGATTCGGGTGGATAAAGACAGTATTTGTAGCAGCATGGCTGTAATAGAAGGCAATTTTGGGAATTAGTGAGAGTTATATCTTTATCCATTTTTACTTTAGAACTTACTTTTGCATATATTTTTAATTCAGTGTAACCATCTGGTAAGGCCTGGCACTCTACGATTTGTTGCAGTAGTAGTGTTTATCTAAGGAGCTACGTATGTAGGCGCAGGAAAATGAATACTGGGTTCTGGGAACAAAGACTGGGGAAGGATTTCCAAACAAATGCCACCTTCTACTCATTTCAACAAGTGTGAGAGTTAAGGAATGTGCTTCACTGCCATTACGTCCTGGGCCCCAATGCTTGTTACAGAGAACCTAACCAAGACCTGAGCGTTCAGCCTGTTCTGCTTCTAAGAACCTTTAGAGTAACTGACCATCCTTATGTACCTATATCACTTCTCGTCTCTGCTTTTGAAAAACAATAACAACAAGAAGAAACAGAGAACACTTCATTCCTCCTTCAAATCAAGGGATGAGCCCCTGGAGCACATCCAGTGAGTTCTGAATTCTCGGAGGAGCCACCTCTGACTATTACTGTTCTTCCTTGTCAATCGGAGAGCAATTCCAGTGACATCATTGCTGTTTTCAGTATTATGCTGTTGCTGTAGGCAGCATGAAATTGACAAGGAATGGCACTGAGAAGAGCTGAAAGGGCACTTCTGCTTTTTTGATGCATCTGACACCTGTAGTTATAAGAAAGAAAACAGCTTTCATAAGCATATTGCTGAGTGATGTAGAAGATGAATGATTATTTAGAAGCAGCTCTTCAATGTAATAGCACAATAGACTAAACTGCTTCTGTGTACCTCTACCCTAAGAGTACCTTCTCAACTAGAAGCAGTCTGGTCAGATAGTTTCCTAGAAGTCTCAAGATCAGGAGTTAGGCTCAGTGAAAACCACATCTAAATCTCAGAACTTCTTGGTCTATGAGATAGGGATTTCACTAGTTCTGATTTTAATAGAATATGCCTTTTGTTTTTAGCCTATATGTTTGTTTGTGTTTCTTCTATTTGCGTAATTATATTACAGCTAAAAAAGTTAATGTCCACAATGAAAAAAAAAGACAAATATACTCTTGTCTCTTTTGGGAGAGTCTTTCCTAAGAGTCATCAGACACATCTGCCTAAATTCAAATTATTATTATTATTATTGTAACAATAATAGTAAGTCTGACAGGTAAGCAATAGCAAATGAGGGGTCTTAAACCCACATAAAGTCAATTATATTGATAATTGCGTAGTTATAACAGTAAGTGGACAGATTACAAAATTGGGAAGTAATTGATCTTACTGTGCTAGAGATCACAAGTTCACACACCATCAATAGTGCATTGAACTTGAGCAGTCAGACTGAGTCTACAGTATTCAGTAGTGAACATGGTTGACTCTTTCCAAATCTTCACCTTCCTGTAGCAGCCCACAGTGTGGATGCCTTCTTGATAACTCTGCTTGGTGGCTTTTGCGACGCTGTCATTCTGATTTTTCTCCAGTTGCCTGACCATAATTTCTTCCTTGTTCTTCTTTACCCTCCATATGTGGAAAAGCATTCTAGTCTTTAGCAGCAACTCAGAGCATTTTTCAGGCAACACTGTTGACTGTCTCTCTTACCAGTACATTTTCTATTTCAGGCGCTTTATGATGAGTGCAAGAAGCATGGTGAGAAAAGCCATCATCAGTCTTACAAGCACTATAGGAAAAAGGATAAAAATTCTCTTTATAACTGCTTATCTTCTAAACCATAGCAACTAAGAAAAACTATAATTATTGAGATAAAGTTATACATCCCAGGCCAAATATTTAGCATAAAGCCTCCGTATATTTCATATCTATATGAAGTTAAGGGAATATAACAAATACAAAAAAAATATTCACAACAAACACTGTTGTTGAGGGCTAAGTTAAATGCCAACTACTAGGCCATATGTTTTGCATACAGTATCTCATTTGATTCTAGTGAGAAACTTATGATGCACTATTGTCATCTCCCATTAACAGATGAGAAAATCGAAACATAGAAAAGTTAAATAATTACCCAAAGTCACACATCTAATGACGACACAGGAGTTTTTATGCTTTTCCACTGGAGCCCTGCATTTTAGATAGATTTTTTCTTTAAATTGTTTCACATGTAAGTGCATCTCATTTCTACCTTTTGTTCCAGGCATTTCTCTGTATTCTTTTATTACTTGGTAAATTTACCATTTTAATTTTTAAATTGTATCGCTCTGGGTTTATAGGTATTGTTCTCTCCAGTGCAAGTCTCTTATATTCCCTGGCACACATCTGGTTATCGATAGCTTTAAAAAATAGATAGCCGGAGTTGATTTGTTCTCTGTCACTTCTGGATTTAGAGCACATCTTGTCCTCAGATACCTCATCCATGTGTATATTACCATACAGGTGTTGATACTTCAATCTCAACTCTGAATTTCCACATGGGAGAATTAGTAGCAAGGTAATATTAAGATGCCACCTCAAATGGATGTAAGCTCTAGTTAGCATCTTAAAATACTGAAACTCTTTATTATCCTCTTAGCACACCATGTTACTGACAGCACTTTGTTTTACCTTATCATTATAACATCATCTCTGAGAATTTCTACTTGTATCATTACAAGATGATTATGACAGCCTCACTAAGCCTGATTCATGTGAATGGAAAATTAGTGCCATTAAGAAAATTTCTAATAATTATTTTCCAAGACGTATCAGTACTTTTCAAGCTTAAACTCATTAAACCGATCTGAATCTCACTTCAGCAAATCCACATCGAGTGTCCTTATTAAGGCAGTTTCATACTACTTTTTAAAGTAGTCAAGTTTTAATCAGAAAGTGTATTAGTAAAATCCACATGCGTGGCCTTAATCTTATCACATATATGGCAGTAGTGTACATGGATCTCAATACTTGAGAAGTTAGTATCAAAATAGCTGCACAGTAAATTATATTATCAAAATAATTCAAAAATTATTAGATAGTACATCAGATAATGTGCTAGTTGTTTTATATTTATTATCTTATTTAACATGCACAACCTCCCCATGAGAATTTTGTTCCCATTTTACAGAGGTGGTAATTGAATGTCAAAGATGTTAAGTAATTTCCTCAGAGTTACACAGTTAGTGTGTGGCAAGAATCTTTTTGGGATGTACTGTTAAGCTAATTCACATTTCTAGCACTGAGTTCATTGTTTTTTATCATAAGAACAGGAAAGAAAAAGGTTAAGGATGAGTCTGATATAATGAGAAATAAATGCTGTTTTCTTAAGTTCTAATTCAAGATCTAAAAAATACTTTAGGAATGATTAAGTTTTATTTCCTTAACTTATCCATTATAATATTTGAACAAACACATATTGCAGTAATTAAAATCACTATGCAAAATGTTTTATACAAGTCTATATAGAGAGAAAAAGAGAGAAAGAGTAAAATCTCCCCACTCTGAAAAATGTATTTGGGTAGTTATATTTTCCCAGTAACTGAGAATGTCCTCTTTAAACAAGTGGTATCCAATATTTTGGACAGAAATCATAATTTCCCATGACTTATATGTACATAATTTACCACAATGCTTTCTTGATGACCTCCCACTGTGAACATATATTATTTGTTATAATTCATTTCAAACTGGCCCTTGATGCTTATTGAAATGTAGGAGATTATTGAATCTTACATTGAATTTTTTTCATATTTTTATAGATTTTTTTACCCCTCAGTCTCATACTTATCTGCCACTTTTTTCTACTGTTGGTGTTTCATTCTGTGACATTTCATCTCTTCTTTCTATTTTGCTCTAGTTTGAGAAAATTATTTTCTTAAAATCATGTCTAAAATAAGGGTTCATAGGCCTTGAATGAGGAACTGAAGTTTATAGCTACATAGAAAAACAAGTGTTCTTCATGAACAGGTAACTCAGGTAGTGACATTTTTAAAAAGTTGTTTTATAGTGAATGAAGACAAGTGGTCTATCTGCTGGGGAAATATTTATGGAAGATTTTGGAATAACCATTTTGGAAATAGCATTTAAGTCATAGTGGGAATAGGAGGAAAGATTGTTATCTTTCAGACAAAAATCAGTCTAGAAATCTAGAAATCTAGTCTTTTTTCTCCCGCCTATCCAGAGTCTATAAAGCCTTGCCAGTGCAGAACAAAGCACTTCCTATCTTACACAGTTTTATTTAATAGCACTTGATAAGTAAAAATTCTTGGATTATAAAGGGAAAATGATTGAACTTTTTGTAGACAAAGCAGAAAGTTTATTTTTAAGTGGAAGAAATTGAACACTTTGGAGCAGAAACTCTGGGAACTTTTTAAAGGAGTGTTATTAGTCCACTGCCTGCGTGGAAGATGCCAGGCCTGCTTGTACTAGTGTGGGACATAGAAGCCTATCACTTAGTTTGAACAATAGATTTAGCACATTGAAAGATTAAAGTGAAACAGGACAGGATCAGGTATGGCCTTGGTGAGGCAGAATTAATAGGTAACACTCTATCCTATGCAATTATAAATTTTTCACACCTATTAACACTTAGTAAACTGTATATGCCACCTGTCCTTTGATTTACGTGGATTACTGGTTCCATGCATCTTTCCTTCCTCCAGGGAAGAAAACTGCATAAAAAAGAGTCCACCAGTGCAAAAAAATACTAAAGAAATTGGCAGATATGTAATAAAAATATTTAATTCACATATTTTCACAAAAAAAAAGATAATGAAAATTCAGAAAAAATAAATTTTATTTGCTGTTAGTGTTGGCACAAAATTACTATCTTCATTGCTTGAAATATTTGGAAGTAATACTTCGGTTTGACTATTTATGTTTATGTTTTTGGATGCTCTTTCTCCAACTCCATCTTTTTTCTAAGTTTTCATAAATTCTTCAATATTCACTGCAACATTTTGTAAAAATCTTTTTGAAATTTTAAGGCTCAATGGATGTTTGGATCAATATCTAGAATTGCAGTTTCCAGTTTTGTGGCCAATTGAAGAACTATATAAATATTTCCTGCAGTGAATAAAACTGGTTCAAGGTCACTGCCATATTCGTTGGCAGGATGGGCTTCAGATATTAAGTGAATTAATTCATTATCAGTTAATTCGTGATCAACCAGTAATTCATTATCATCTACATTTAAATTGTCAGACCCTTCTTCTTGAAATATATTTAATAAATTAACAATGCTAGTTAATTCTTCTTCAGTTGTTGGAACCATATTCCCTGGTACATCCACTTCTGGCCATATTGCTTTCCAACAAGAAATTGTCTTTATAGCACTCAAAGCTAAAGCAATATTCTTGATATAACTTAAAATCGTGTATTAATTACAAGTTTCTCTAACTGTACGTGATTCACTATCTTCAAGTTTATTAAAAATATCATTAAAACTCCATTTAATATAATTAAGCTTAAAGGTGGAAATAATGCCTTGAGCTAAAGGTTGGATCAAGGAAGCTTGATGGCATATTTGGTATATTTGATGGCAAATATACAATTTTTGTATTTGGATGTTCTAAATTGTGTGGATGACCTAGTGCATTAAGTAAAAGTATTTAAAAAGAATACATTTTTTTCCTTCACATAATTTTCAACTTCTACAGTAAAACATTTGTAAAACCAATCCCAAAAAATATCAGTAGTCACCCATGCTTTTTAAAGAAAGAACCTTGTAAAATGAGACCATGTAAATGGAAACCACGTGTAAAAAGTCTGCGTAAAAGGGATATTTACCGTATCTAAAAAAAACTCATGTAAAAAAGTAGCTTGTAAGTTGAGGGATGAGTGTACTTCATTTTATATGTGTTCAAATTGTCTCTAAGTATTTATTTGTTATCTACATAATATCCTAAATGTATGAGTTGATGTCTCTCTGTTATAATGAACAGACTCACATATATAATGGCTTAATCAAAACAATTTGATCTTTAACTACAACATGCTTATAAACATTCAGAGTTGGGAGTTTCTTGGATAGGCAGCTCTCCTCCTCTACCCTTGTATAGGCAATGATTCAGGGACCCTGGCCCCTTACATCTTGTGGCTCTCCTTGCTCCTGAGCCTCACCATCATTGTTCATAAAGAGAGAGTACAGAAAGGGCACAACAGCTGCTTAAAAACTGTCTCAGAAACAGGAAACATCTCATTCTCTTATAATCCAATGACTAGAATACAGACATGATCACTCCAGCCCTGAGAGAGACCAAGAAATGGAGTTTAATTTCATACATGTTAGAAAAGGAGATCACAGCATTCTCATCTGCATTATATATCAAAATATTACAGGACCTATATCTAGCAGGGAATTACCAAACCAACAAGTGTAGCAACTACATCATTGTATTGATAGAGTAACCACATTGACAAATAGCCTTAAAAATGTGTACTTAAAGTCTGACTTTGCTTGTGTCCATGAGCTAAGCTTTCAACATGAAGTCTGAAATAATGTCTTTGGTTTCTTAATGCCATTTTTGTTTTCCCCAGTGGCTAATTTTTGGCCCAATTCTAAATGAGTGAATTTGATAAGAGGTAAATATTAGTAAGATGTTCCTGGAGTGCCATATCTAATAACCAAACACCAAGAATATATAATATCTGTGAATAGAACTTTAATAATTGCCTTCCTTTCACAAGGAATAGAACTTCCTTTCACAAGGAAGGCAATTATTAAAGTTCTATTCACAGATATTATATATTTTTATTTATTTTTAGATCTTAAGTTATCAAAAGAAAGCTGTTAACTGTCTCTACAATAATAAGTTCTGAAGATAAGATAATAAAAAGAACCCATTCCTCAGCTTTATCAATTTATCACTTTTTTAATAATCAAAGCAATAGTCAATATACTATAAGCTTTAGCTATGCGTATAAAAATGTCCCCATAGGCAATTATGGTCACTTGACAGATGGATAAGATACATATTGCCACCATTATCTCTTTAAAATATCTTCATTCTTAGAGCTATGATAAGATATATTTAAAGTTAAAATTGTTTCAAAATAAAAATTGATTGATGTTAATTTAGCACCATTTATGGGTTTCAAATAGTTACAGTGTTATGGTGAATTTATGGGTTATGTATATCTACATGGATATATATACAAATGGAGATAGATGACAGATGATAGATAGATAGATAGATAGATAGATAGATAGATAGATAGACAGACATGTCTGTTTTAAGTGGTTAATATGATCCCGCTTGGTTAATCCAATCAAATGTTGACCAAATGATTATATGTGAAAAGTTTAGAACTTGAGTTTCTACTATATAATTGTGTTTGGTTCTAAACTCTGTTATTTACTGGAAAGCATAACCTTGAATGTATTTTAATCTCACTAACTTCAGTTTCTTCATCTACCAAGTGAACCTAATAACCTCTCCTACATAGGAATATTGAAATGATCACTTGAGATAATGAACTTCAAGTACCTGTAGAATACATTCTTGGTGTTCTATATCCATCAGTTCTTCCTCATTCCTTCTGTGTGATTCTACATTTAAAATATTACCACTACCATGATCAGTACCACCATCCTTGACTCCACAAGACATTGCTAAAGAAGACCTTTCATAAAACTAACATTTAGATTTTACTTTTTTTCTCGAAGTTAATTTTTTGTTAAGCTTTTACATAAAAAAAAAAAAAACTATAGCAAGGTATAAATAATACTTCTTGGTCTGACTAAAAATAATTCTGACACTTTATATTCTTTTTGAAAATTTCAGTCCAATGTGGTGTGAAATTCTGGGCTGTAAATCTGCATTTCTGGTGAAAATACTTATTTAACTTAGTGGCACAGATAATATGGAAGGTGGGAAGGAATTCTATTTTATGATTTTATGACAAAAAAAATGCTTGAAAGCAGAGACTCAGGCATTCTCCAGCTTGCAGATGACTCTAAATTCTCCTAGGTAGTGAAATACTAACCATTTTCCAGTTGATAGCTGAACTAAAACATGTTATCTATGCATATCTATTCTTTCATTTGAACTTAGGAAGAGTAGTCCTGCCCTTTCACAAAAGCAACCCATTTATCAAAGAGAAAATTCACAACTGAATAAATCATGAATTTGACCACAAATAAACTCCTGTGATTTTATAATCTAACTCTTACTTCATAATTGGTAAAGATAAACATAATGACATGTCCATGAAGATAAATATAACTTCTTTGTAAATAATTATAAAACTTTCTTATTTCTAGCTTGTCCATTTAACTTTTTAAAGCACTTCAGGCTAAAAGTATAATCAGTTTTATGCTTATTGAGCTTCATTTTTGAACATCCATAAAGTCTTGTTTAAACCATATGAAGTTGGTCGAATCTTGGCTCTTCTACACATTAAAAAAAAAAAAAAAAAAAAAAAGTATTTCCAAAAACAAAATTGAGTTTTAATAGTAATGAAATTATCAAATCCAAATAGTTTAGACATATCGATCTTGAGACACAACCAATCTCCTTTTTACAATATTTTATTTGTCAGTAGACTCATAGGAGAAAACAAATCTTTAATGTAAAACAAGGAGTAGAATATCAGTGCTTTAGGCAAAATTGGTCTTTTTATACAAATGGAATTTGAGCAACTGTTATAAACAAATTAAGAGTAATTTAAAAAATATAAATATTGTTTAGTGCCAAAAATATGCCAATCAAATAAATCTAGTTGATAGTTTATTCTTTAAGATATTTTCTAAATAAGTATATTGTGTATCTTATAAGTAATTTATTTCATTATAAAAATAGTTTGTGGGATATACCTAGATCAAATTTTTAATGAAGAGTTTTCTTTTTAATTTTGAAAAAAAAATTTTTTGCAAACAGCTCTTCCCCATCTCTACATTAAAAACTATTAGAACAATCTCAGTAACATTATTGGGTATACTGTGAAATTTATATAAGGACATTCCATTTTTATTCAAATGAAATGGTACATTAAGGTAAGAAAATGCCTTAATATCCTGACGAAAAATATGAGAAGGACATAGAAAATTCTTTTTAAGATTATGGACAAAGATTGAAGAGAATAGTGTTTACCGCTGTGCTCCGATTAAGAGAGAGGGACGGCTACCGGTAGAGAAAGGGAGAAAATACAGCAAAGTATTCAGATAGTGGAGGTTTAGAGTTGATTAGATTTGGGTTTGAATCTTGGCTTTGCCATGTACTAGCTATTTGATGACAGGCATATTATTTAATTCATCCGATAAATAGAACTGGTAATAACACATAATCATACATCTCGGGGTAGTTATACCAGTCAAAATAGATATATATACATTGCCTTGCATAGTGCCTGGCACCTAAGAAACACTAAAAAATATTAGTTGTTATTAGCATTATTTTGGAGACGGTATTTAGGACAAGTACGACTGATCTGGAGACAATCAGAAGTGTGCTTCAGGAAATGGACTTTAGGTCCTGACTCCAGGCCTCCATTTAATTTAATCACCTCTTCAAAAGGAGCAGGCATTTATTTTCTTGAGTGGAAAAAGCTATTGGGTAGTCCTCTTCTCCCACTCTCCCTGCCTTTTGCCAATATCTCACCAATCTGCTGATCCCTTCTAGTACTGTCTGTTGCTCTGTAGCAAATTACCACAAACTTGGCAACTTAAAACGACACATATTAATTAACTCACATTTTCCATGGCTTAGGGTTCTGGGGTTAGCCTTTGTTCAGGGTCTCTCACAAGGTGACTATCAAGATGTCCTATCACGGTGTCGATGGGGCTTCAGTCTCATCTAAGGCTCACTGGTTTTGGCAGAATTTTGTTCCTTGTAGTTGAAGATTGATATCCTGAGTTCTTAGGTAATTTATAATATGGCTGTTTGGTTCTTCAAGGCCATCAGGAGAGTATCTTTCTTGTTTCCAGTCTTTCAGGAAAGGACTGATCATCTTTTATACAGTATATCTGATTAGGTCAGGTCCACCCAGGATAATCAATCTTTTAATTAATTCAAAGTCAGTGGATTTGTGACCTTAATTATATGCACAGAATCATTTTACCTTTGCCACAAAACAAAGCTTAACCGTGGGAATGATACCCCATCATGCTTACAGGTCCTGCCCACACTCAAGAGAGGGAATTATATAGGGCAGTCATGCCAGGAGGCTGGAATCTTGGGGACCATATTAGAATTCTGCTCACCAAACCTCTAAACTATTTAAACTAAATAAAGGACCTTTCAATTGGCAATTATGGAAAAGATTTAAATGCTGAAGTGTTTGTAACAATGTAATATGATCAAGATGCAAATGAAGTATAATCTGCCAATATAGTCTGATCAAAATCTCTTGTTTCATATTACAAATTGAATGAAAAGTGAAAGAAGTTGGCCTGGAAGTAGCTGGGAGATATTGTCAGTGCTAAAGGAGAGAGAGAAGGAAAAACTGCCACTCAGCCAAATAAAGACAAATTTCAAACGCCTACTTCAAATTTATTTCAAGTCTATAAAGTGTACCTTCTGATGACTTGAGGCAGAGAGAAAGAGCACAGTAGGGTCTTAATCAGGCAGGTGATAAAACAGGCAGACTACATTACATAATTATGAATATTTTCTTGTTTTTCATAATATAATTCTTATAGTATAATTAGTTCCATTTAAATGAAGCATCACTGAATTTATTTATGGACTCAATATATTCTTCATTTCAGTTATTGTATGCTTCATTTCCAACTGGTTCTTTTTTTTTATATATCTCTACTTTTATGTTTTCTATCTCTTTGTTTAAGTTCTCACCGAGTTCATCTACTCTTTCCCTGAGTTCATTGAACATCCTTAATACCACTGTTTTGATCCAGTAGATTGCTTCTGGTAGATTGCTTGTCTCCATTTTATTTAGTTCTTTTCTTGGAGGTTTGTTCTGTTCTTTCATTTGGAACATGTTTCTTTGTCTTTCTATTTTGTTTGTCTCCCTGTGTTTGTTTCTATATATTAGGTAGGGCTGCTATGTCTGTTGGTCCTAGTAGGGCAGCCTTATGTACTAGGTGTCTTGTTGGGCCCAGTGGTACAATATCCTTGGTCACCTGAGCTTAGGTACTCCAGGTGTGTCTCTTGCATGGGTTGTGTGTGCCTTCCTGTTGCAGTTGAGCCTTGGTAGCTCTTCACACATTAATGGGAGGGATTGATCCTCAGGCTGACTGGTTGTGAGGACTGGCTGGTGACTATAGTAGAGGAGCTGTTGTATAGGGGCTGACCTTATGAAGCAGGATTTGCTTTAGCTGGGCTCTGGTGCATTCCCAGTCTGCCTTTTGCAAATACGTCATCCTCGGATGCGGTCCCGGGTGGTCATCTGGCTCAGACTGAAGTCAGCCACTGGGAAGGCTGGAGCCTCCTGGGATGGACCCTGCCACAGGCCAAGTTGAACTGTAGCCTATACCCTGCCCAGGGTCACCTGGCATGAGCCAACAAGAAATCTTCAGATGGCTGCCACCCACGCTGGTCTTGGAGGTGCCTCAGGAGGCCAAGCTGTGAAACAAGGCTAGCTGCCAACAGTGTGGGGTTTGAGGCTGCTCAGCAAGAGGTACAGGGCATGATGAAGCCAGATGTTGCCTGTTTGGGTTTTATGACCTTTGAGAGATATTAAGAAAGCCCTCAGCAGGAGCCAAATCAGGCCATTTGTATGGAAAATCCACTGGAAGCTTCTTGTGTAGGTCCACAAGTTGGGTGGGGCAGGGTCTCAGGGAGTCACCAGGGCAGGGCAACAATGTTAGCTAGGTTAATGGAGACTCAGATATGGCAGCCATCTGCATCTACAAGCTGGGTGGGGAAGGGCTCGACAAAGGAACAGCATCCTCTGCTAGCACTTTTGTCTGGGAGAAAGCTATCCCTCCAGCTCTTGCCTCAAAGCTAGATAATTCTGTTCCTCCCTGTACGCCCCTGGCACCTTTCAAGCTACTGAGCTGAGCGCAACTGAGCCTGTCAGTGAGTTAAGTTTATGTGCGGGCCCTTTAAGAGGAATGCCTGGCACTCCCACTGCCCTCCGTCTCACTCAGCCACAATCTCTGATGGCTTTCACAACCAGAAGTTGTGGGGACTTCTCTCTCCAGTCCTGGAAACCTGGGCTGAGGAGTCTGATGTGGGGCCAGGGCCCTCACTCCTCTTGGGGGACCTCCTCAAGCCAGATATCTCTTCTGATTTTTAAGTGCCACACATGGATGTTCCACCTCTCTGCCCCTCATTCAAGTCTCTAGGTGGCTTCTTCTGTATGTCCTTTGTTGTAAGACTTGTTTATCTAGACTTCCGGTGACTCTCAGTGATGAGTATTCTATAGTTTAGTTGTAATTTTGATGTGGTTATGAGAGGAGGCAAGGACAGCATTAACCTATCTTGCCACCTTGACAGGATATCTTGTATTGAATTAGCCATTTAGAAAATAAGGTAGCAGAAAACAGAACGAATGCAAAAAATAAGGATAGTTTAAGGGGTCTCTGAAATAACATCAAACATACTAACATTTGCACCATAGGGGTCACAGAAGGAGAATAGAGAGGGCAAGGAATTAAAAACCTATTTGAAGAAAAATGACAGAAAACTTTTTTAACCTGGTGAAGGAAATAGACATAAAAGCCTTAGAAGCACAGAGTTCCAAACAAGAGGAACCCAAAGAGGTCTACATCAAGATACATCATAATTATAGTACCAATAGTTAAAGACAAAGAGAAAATCTTAAAAGCAGCAAGAAAAAGCAGTCAGTTACCTACAAGGGAAACTTTGCAGGCCAGAAGGAATTGGCATGAAATATTCAGTGATGAAAAGCAAGAACCTACAACCAAGATTTCACCTCCAAGCAAAGCTATCATTTAGAATCAAAGGACAAAGGGCTTCCAGGCAAGAAAAAGCTAAAGGAGTTAATCTCCACCAAACTAGTATTACAAAAAATGTTAAAGTAATTTCTTTAAGAAGAAGGAAAAAGAGAAGGAGAAGGAGAAGCAAAATATCAAAGATATGAATAATAAAATGGCAATCACTACATATCTATCAACAGTTATTTTAAATGTAAATGAATTATGTGCTCCAATCAAAAGATAAGGTGGCTGAATGGATAAGAAAACAAGACACTTACATATGCTTCCTACAAGAGACTCAACTTCAGGTTGAAAGACACACACAGACTGAAAGTAAAGGGATAGAAAAAAGATACTTCATGAACATAGGAAAAAAAAAAAAGCTGGTGTGGCAATACTTATACCAGACAAGATAGACTTTAAAACAAAGGCTATAATAAGTGACAAAGAAAGAACCAGTAATTCCACTTCTAGGTGTTTATCTGAAGAAACCCAAAATAACAATTTGAAGGGACATGTGAATTCATATGTTCATTGTAGCATTATATACAATAGTCAAGATATAGAGACAACCTGGGTGTCCATCATTGGATGAGTGGATAAAGAAGAGGTGATACATATATACAATGGAATATTACACAGCCATAAAAAAAATGAAATCTTGCTCTCTGTAACAACATGGATGCACCTAGACGGTATTGTGCTGACTGGAGTAAGTCAGAGAAGGACAAATGCCATATGATTTCACTTATGTGTGGAATATAAATAACAAAATAAACAAACAAATTAAACAGAAACAAACTCAGAGATACAGAGAGCATTTTAATGGTTGCCAGTTGGAAGGAGGTTTCGATGAGAGGGTAAAAAAGAAGAAGAGATTAAGAAATACAAATTGGTAGTTAAAAATAGTCACAGGTATGTAAAATATAGCACAAGGAATATACTCAATAATATCATATAACTATGTACGGTTTCAGATGATTACTGTGTTGTACACCTGAAACTAATCTAATATTGTATGCCAAATGTAATTGAAATTTTTTTAAGTGAAACTGGTTAAGAGGAAACTATGGTGTGTAAACTTTGAACTACGAGCAAAATTTTTAATATTTTGACAACTTCAGAGGATATGCTTTGCTGTTAGGTCTATGTTATAGCTGTAGGTCGGGGAGAGTGGAGAAAGAACCAGAAAACGAATGAAATGAATTATTACGCAATGATTCAATAAAAATAGCAATACTAGGAATTGAATTATATCATACCTAAACTTCTATCTAGAATTTTATTTCATACTCTATTTAAATTTTTCATTTTTTTTTAATGCATTAAGTGGACTAACTACATGTGAGGAGAAGCAAGTACTTTGCGTTCAGACATATCTACGATAGAGTTCTAGGTCTGCCACTAGCTCACTGGATAACATTAGGTAAGTTAATGGCCCTCTCCAAGATTCTAGTTTTTCATTTGTAAAATAAGGATAATTTTATCCAATTTGCAGGATTGTATTAATGATAAGAAGAACACATAAAAATACACAACAGAGTGGCAGCACATAAAAGAGCTTTGGTAAATATTGTAATTATAGTCTTTATACTGCCACTGACATGCTAGGTTGTTTTAAGCATGAATACGATAGAAAAAGCATCCCTGGTAACCTATCATAAAATTCTAGGGAATACAATAGCTGCAAAATCATTGAGTAAATTATGGGAGAAGAAGGTTCATGTTAATTATTCAGCTTTAAAACCATTTATATTTTTATTCTATGACATTATTAAGTAAACTTCCTAGGAAAACAGATATGTCTACTTAAATAATTAATTTCTTCATACTTTTCCACATCTTAAGGAAAGAATAAATCAGGGTAATGAAAAAGATAAGGTATATTAAATGTACAAACTAATATTTTTGCTGTGACTGAAATTCTTATTTGGCTCTGACTTTGCTCGTGGCCAAGGCAAAAAGGAAGAAAATAGGACTTTTTAAAAAGTGAAAAATTTTTCTGGACTTTAATTTTGAAAATATCATCCCATGCTATTTTTTATATCTATTATGGCATTGACAAAGGAATTTTCTGTTGTTTCTATTAAGAAGCCTTAATAGAAATATGAAACTATAATATTAAAATAGGATTCAAGGTAGATGTGCCCAGCTAATGACATCTAATAAAAAATATCCCTGTAGAATCACCCTTTGTCCTTCATACTCCACCTCTGTTTCTTAAAATTTAACAGCAAATATCCTATTCAAAGATGTCAAAACAAGTTGGAATTTTAACCAATATATGGGAAAACATAATGCAAATCCAACATATGTGAATACCATTCCTAATTGTTGACTCTGCTAAGATTTCAGTGTACAAAAGATTTGCCTGCAAACTCAGAGCCAAGAAAACTCATTTCAAACTTAGCCAGGCCAGGTGAGTATAGGCAAATCACTTTATTTACAAGGACAATTATTCACCAACCTTTAATTGAGGAAATCGGACTAAACAAATGCCAGCTTGTTCTTGAACTTTGCCCACAACAAGGCCAAGTACAGAATATGCTCTCTATAAATAAGTATTAAGAATGAATACTATTTCTCTATGATGATGGTCTTATTTAAACAGTTGGATGCCTAAAGAGAATTAGCTGATGTAAATACTTGATATTTCTCAATTAAAAGAGGGCAGGTGGTAACAACAAAAACTGTAGATATAAGTCAGGGTTTCTCAATCTAGGCATAGTGAACTTTTGGACCAGATAATACTTCGCTGTAGGAGGCTGTCCTGTGCACTGAAGGAAATTTAGCAGCATCCCTGGCTTTTCACCACTAGATACCAGTAGCACTGCTCTTCAATTGTTAGATCTAAAGATGTTTGAGACATTCAGACCTCATTTGAGAAAAACTGGTGTATATGAACTGGTAGTGTGTGTGTGTGTGTGTGTGTGTGTGCAGATAACATGGATTGATAGTTTTTCTTCTGCATGCTATTTACTTTTATTGTAACTTGCATATATATGAGATTGTTTTTAATTATTAATTTTATGTTTTCCTGTGAAACAATGGGTAATTAACACAATTAGTCCAACTTTCACTTCTTATTTTGAATATAGCATGACTGGAGTTTAAAAGAATCTAGTGTTTTCCAAAATTACAGCTAATGTACTTCATTCCATTGCTTATGGTTCTTGATAAAATCATGCAAACACAAGCAATCTGATGTTATTTTTTTGTTTACAGTATTACTGTGTTGTTTTGGTTAACAGAATGAAAAACAGCACTGTAATACCACAAGTAAAAATGTTTTATTCTTAGTTTGTTTCATCAATAAAAGCTGACATTTTTGCAAGAAAGATGTTATACTATTGAAATTAACTCTTAGTCAATTGTAAATAATTGTATTATATCGGTATGTTATCATGAAGATTAGAAATCATTTCCTACAGAATCATGTTTTTGCTTTCTCAGCACTGTTTCAATTGAAAGGAATTTGAATGAAGTGCATCTCATTACTAACATAAAGTAGATGGAGCTTGAATAATTTTTATATTTATTTTCCATGGATAGCTATTACATTTCTTATCCTATCTATCCAAATTTTATAAAATAAATTGTTTTAATCCATTCTTTGGAGAGGAGCAATGAATTTATTTTTGCAAAAGCTATGCATCTGAATATATTGTAATATGCATAAAGCTCTGTTAACACAGTTATTTATATAAAAAGTGTAGCTGCCTTACCTTTTATTTAATTTACATACTTTATTTACTTTCTGACAGGTTCTTCTTGCATTTTTATTTACATACCAAAAATGTCTTTTCAGATAAGTCAACTAAAACTTTAATGTACTGTATAATTTAAAACTCCATAAAATGTTTTATGTATTATGTAGTTTTATATGAATTTTTAGGCCGATGATATAGAATTTTAGAAACATTTCATCAACGATTCCTATACAATGATTATATTTCTTAAATATAATGGGAAATAGAGAATTGTCTTTTTTTTTGAGGTCATGTTTAAAAAGAATTCTAAAACTTATGCTCAGTCTATTTTTTTCAAACAAAAAAAAATATTTGGCTATTCTTAAGGATTGC
This sequence comes from Pteropus alecto, assembly GCF_000325575.1. Taxonomy (NCBI): domain Eukaryota; kingdom Metazoa; phylum Chordata; class Mammalia; order Chiroptera; family Pteropodidae; genus Pteropus; species Pteropus alecto. Next base: position 20,799,865 of record NW_006442484.1, read on the forward strand.
TATTGTTTTTTACCTGAAATATTATTATAAACCTTATATAATATGGATATCTCACATCCTTAGAAAATTCGGTACATTTGCTCTAAACTATACAAAAGATCATTATTTTTCCATCCAAATGTTAGAAAGATACATTTCCCTTATGTGTTTCATAAACTATACCAGGGATCAGATCACTCACCAGTGAAGTAATAAAGCCACAGTGTGCCAATTCGAAGTCCAGTTTTAGAAATATAAACTTAACCCCCTCCTTTTTTGTATTTAGCTTTTGTAAGCATGGTTTGTATTTGCATAACCCACCATTCATATTCTTGTGAGTTCATGATATAAATAATTTGAAAAATTTCATTCAGTTCCCCAAATTATTCTAGTCATTATGGATGATTCATGAGAGGATTAATCTCTTGGATGTGACATAAAACTAGAGAGGAAAGACACTACCTATCATATCATTTGCAGTTAAGAACATGCTGCATATCTTTAAGCTTTACTTAAAGTGCTTATAGTAATTGGGTGTGCATGCCTTAGCTCCGTTAAAACCCAAACAGCAATATGGGAGAGTGTGGTTTGTTTTTTAAATGTGCAAGGAAAGAAAATTAGTGAAATCTGTTTAAGTCACAAAACTGCCTCATTCAAGACCCAATTCGGCAGCATGGAAAAAAGTAACTCAAGTTAACTGTACTCTTAGCATATGTCTAAGCTCACAAATTTCAATTCACTTCAAATTCCTTTCTTTTCCCATGGATCGGACTGCAAAGAAAAGAGATACAAAGATGGCAAACTGGTTCAATAGTTCATAAGTCTGCATTCTTTTAAGGTTTCGAAATAAAAATGTGTCCAGTTACAGGCCAGGTTCCTTGTGTGTTGGAATGGTCAAACACACAAAGAATTGTTTTCATTTTATTACGGGCCGTTTCTCTTTTTCCTACTTTTCTACCCTCTTCTACTACCACTAGTATACATAATTACACACATGCATGTGGACTTAAGGGTATAATGTACTTTGACTTTATCCACACAAGAAAAATTTCAAGGAAGAAGCAAAACCGAGATAATGAACAATAGATTTAGGCCATTATATAGAGATTGTGGTTCAGTGACTAAATTGCACCATAATCTTTTAAAGGATTACAGTATTTGGGTAGAAAAAAGTGATCTCTCTATAATGGCATCTCTGAATAAGGAGATATTATTGGATATGAGCTGCGTGGTAGCAGCAGATATTTTCTCTATATCTTTCAGTAATTCAGAGTGTTCTCAGATACATCTGAGAAGTAGCACTGAAGAATTAGTCTTCATTTATAATCAAACACTCTTGAATAACATTTTCTTCCAATTTTTGTTTTAAAGGTCTAACATTTGATCGTATGTTTTCTTTAGTTAACTTTCTATATTATATGGCAATCTCTGCAGTTATTTTTTTCAAACATAAAGAAGAAAAAGCATGCTCAAAATGTAGAAGTTATTTTTGCAGTAACGTATGTCATGATTTTTAAACATTCAGGCCTTTAAACTTTTTTTATAGTGTATGTTCTTGCCAATCCCAGCACAGTTCTACAAAGTAAAATATTTGGCAGTGAATTCATATTAACAGATGGAACAAGAAATTAACACGTTTTTGCTTCGCTAATTCACAGTTCTTTTAATACGCTAATTCTAAATCACCTGTTCTGACTTTGACAGGCTACAGACACCTGTTTGTGGTAATATTCCACAACTAATTATTACATGACAAATTCAGTTTCTAACAAAAGAGTTTCTGTGTGAAATTGTCATAGTTAAAAAAATAGTAATACCAAATATATTTCTGATGTCTTAATTTAAATGTAGTTAATCTACTACTTATCTTTAACTAAAGAATGGCATATGAAAACTAGAGACTGTCCTCTTAGTGTTTGAATTCTGTCTATCACACTTTACACTGTGGTTGCACTGATCAAATCAGGATGTTCTTCCCAGTAGCAGCAATTTACTATAATACTGTATTTTAAATGGCAGGAAAAGAATATAGAATTTTCAAGTGGCTGGGAAAATTCCTAACTGTATGTTAAAAATGACTCAGGAGAGTTAAAAAAAAAAAAACTGATAAGATGAAAAAGAAATAAATGGAAAACTTAGCCTGGGGTAGGATCCTATGGAAAACAGAGAATAAATAAACAGAAAGTTAATGGAATACAGACTTTGAAGTATAACTGACTCGCAGGAAAAGCACCAAGAGGACCATTGACTTATTTGCTAGAAGAAAAGCAAGGCAATGGTGCCAGGAATTTTACGGGTATAAAATCAAATTGCCACCCCTCTACTTACAGTTCAACCTCTTAAGGGAAAAACTACTTCTATTTTCCACTAAAAGCTGATTTTCTTTATCTCCTCCTATTGTTCTTCATTATTCCAAAAGGGTCATCTCCCCTCTGTCACTTCAAATGATTTTCTTTCACTGTAACTCTTCTTCACTTCAGTTTCCCCACAAAACCCTGCTATGGGGGAATGTGGAGGCAAAGATTATGTACATGTGGGAGGGTAGATTGGTGGAACAAGAAGCAAAAATCAGAAACGTAAGGTTTTTCGATGTTTGTAACATAACGACAGATGCTGAGGTAGAGTCTATCTCTAGGCTTGCCAAAGATTCCATTTTGTGTGTCTGTTTTTTGATTCTCTCTAATTGCTGTTCAGCTTTGTATGTGGCTTTGCTAATGTGTCTTCCTTAGCCATGTTAGAGAAGCAGAGAACTTGTCGTTTCTTTAATTAACCTTTATATCTTAGAACCCAGAGAATAGAGTTCACCAAGCAAGCACTCTTGGAACTTTTAAGATTCATGCTGTTGTACTTTGATTTTGAAAAGTCATTGTACAAAGCATATTTTTAAAATGCATTTTTATTTTGCAAGACTTCAGGTGGATGGGGAAAAAGCTTGTTTTTTACATTTAGCCTCCTTGTAATTTTGTTGTTTTTCTCCCAATTGCTACTCTAGAAAGCACATGGTCTTTTTCTAAAACCATGCTTTATGACATTGCTATTTGCAGAAATTTAACTGGCAGCCCACCCTAGGAAGATAAAATCCTGTTTCATCCAAGTTTGGTTCCCCTCCTACACCCACACCTGAAACCATATTTCTGCCAAAGCCTACATTCTGCTAAGAAGGAAACCAATCTTTTATAATGCTTTAACATACGTGAATTTTATTTTATTTTTAATTAAAAAATTGCATTTCTCATCCAAAAAATGGTAGATGACATTTAAAGCTAGAAAAGAGTTTCCAAATAACTCACCTTTACAATTAACTCTTATCAGAACCCGACAATTACTTCACTGCACAGGGTAGAAGCGAATGCCTATGACATATCTGTAAGGAAAGGCCTTCACCGCTACACAAGTTCCTGGGGAAGTTCAGATGCACATTATCCTACAGGGATTTGCTCAGGGCTCAAAGTTTGAAAGAGAGTTACTGGCACAGAATTGGAATAAAATCAATCTTTATTTTTAGTTAATAAGATGCCTCAAGAAAAAACTAAACTTTCTGGTCTTTAAGAGAAGAAAAAAGAACTCTAAGAAGCTTCTTCATAAATCTTTTAAGTTTCCCTGAAAACAGTTTTAGATATATACTTGTTACCTCTAAAACGAATGAGTTAGATCTAGATTATAATGCAAAATATTCGAGGCTTAACATTTAAAGGATAATGACCTTGAAAATGTGTGTTTGGGATTTATATTCAATGTGAAATTCTTAAAGAAATTGTTCAAGATGATGAATGACATGACAATGCAGTTCCACTTATCTGTCCTCAGTTAAAACACTTTGACAAATCAGTTAATTAATAAGAAAAACGAATATCTATGATCTGTTCTACTTTAATACATTTCTTATGTCTAGTGCATGTGAAAATTATGAAATTTGGTGTGGACTAATACATATGTATATACCTTTATTTGTATGTATGTATGTATATACACACATAAGCATGTATACATACACATACATTTTAAGGAGGCTATTTAATCCTTCAAAAAGGATTGGTGATTATAACATTAAAGAGTTATTGTGGCAACAATTATATTTCAATTAATCACTTTCCTAAGCAAGTAAATGTTCAATATATCAGGTTTCTCTAAAGGAGAAAATTTGCTTTTTGTAACTAACAGATGCCGTTAATTAATAATCAACATTTATTTTTTATACATATTTTTAAATATTTTCCTATATATAACTCAAAGTACTATATATCCTTCCTTATTTATAGAATATTTTTAAAAGAATTAAGTAACCTTCATTTAAAAACTTTAATTATCTTAAAGTAATTCATTTTAAGCCAATTCTATTATTATAATATTATTATAATAATCATAGCTTATCATTTATTGAGCACCTAATGAGCACCAAATACTCTCCATAAATTATTGGCAACCCTAGGTTTATTGTTCTATTTCACAGTGTAGGTAGCTGGAATCAAAGATTAATAACTTCTCTAATCTCAGTGTGGTGCCCAAGATAAAATCCTAACCTGGGACTCTATAATCTCAAACTCCATCTTTTTTCATCACATGATACTGATGAATAGTAACATTATAATAACTGGATATGGAGAATTCAGGTTTGGCAGCAGCCATCATCAAAACCAAAAAAGACACTTAGGTTGTGATAAAGTCAAATAAACTGTCTATATAAGAACTCAAAACTAATCTTCATTAAATACTCAATGAACAATTTGCTTTGCATTATTAATCTACAGGAATGTTTGTCATTAGAAGTATTAATGTCTAACAGGTCATGATGATGAATATCTTATATTTTTAAAAACTCAATTTTTGTGTTATTTACAATTTATTGACATTGCCTCTGCCTTCAAGGAGTTCACAATTTAGTAAGTTACAAAGTTCATAACTGAAATGTTTAGTTTTAATATGCTTCTGTATATTTCCATAAAATAATATTTTTATCAGCAAACATTTTTTAGATGCATTGTTACTTTGAAAGTTTTTTAAAATTTTTATCCTCATATATTTGGCAACTATAGTATAATAGCCTGTTTATAGTTCATGACCGAGTGTAATATTCTTGTGCCATATTTGTCTTATTTCTCATCAGCTCTTTAGCCTTTATCACAGTCATGAGAACATAGTGAAAGTTTAATAACTCAATGTTAAAAAAGTGGATGGGTGGATAAATGGATGGATGAATGAAGGGATAAATGGATACATGTATCCATGTATTCACATGCATACATGCATGTGAATTTTAGCAGATAATTGTATGGCAGTGAAAATGAGGAGGAAAGAACACACAAACACACACACCGGTTATCCAGATGAGAAAAACTGAAGACTTAAATGACTTCATTTAGCAAATCTTTAATGAATATCAGGTACTGATTAAGCTTTAGAATATGATGATGATGGACAATTAATAGTGGCTATCCACATAGTGTTTACTTTCCAATAGGGGAGGTACAAACAATAAATTGATAAATGAATATAGCAAACAAGATAATTGTTTTATTTGATTATTGTTATAAAGGTTAAAAAAAAAAGTGCATGAACACAAAACTTACATAGGTGACCAGTTTAGATAGCATAGGCAAGGAAAACTTAGAGGAAGAGACTTTGGGGTTGGAACTAAGCAATTTGAAGGGGAGGAAATGAGCATTCTTCTGAGCGTAGATAGAGAATTTCTGATTATTGGGAATGAGGATGAAGAAAAGTTTCACATTCTCTAAGGGAGTCAGTGGTTGCTCATCATGACACATTCTTTGTCTTCATTACTTAAGTATATATGTGCCTCCAAACACAACTAAACATAAGAATTTCTTTGGTAATTTAAAAGAATACAGATATCAGAGTACGTATATATTGCTAAGGGGTGGAACACAGATGTTTGTATATTATAAATGTTTCCTAGGTATTTTCAGTACAGAATAGAAAACAACAATACAACACTATAATCTTGTGGTTTCTACTAGCTAAAAATATTAGCTAGTAGAATAATACTAATAATATTAACAACTATTATAGAAATAATAACACCAAGAACTCCACTAAAATTTACTCTCTCCAAAACGTTTAACCTAGAAAATAATGAGTCATTATCTATAGCTGAATAACCTAAATGTCTTAAGAAATAAATATGTATATTAAATATTTATTCGTAAGCATCAAACAATTTTTAACTAAGATTGACTCAAATAGGGTATAATTTAAAGAAAATTGTAACCATCAGACTGTCCTTTAGTTTAGTTAATCAATCTGTCATCTAGAACTTTGCTACATAAATGTGATCTTCAGATAGGCACTATCAGCACCTCCTGGTATTTGTTAGAAATGCAGAATTTCAGCCCATTTCAGAATGATGGAATCTGAGTCTGCATTCTGATAAGCTTCTCACGCACTTTGAATGCACAATAACATTTGAGAACTTGTATCATTAGGCTGTTAACCTCTCATTATAAAGTAGCTATAAGGACTTTCTAGTGATATAGAAATAAAAATGAAAGAAAAGAGAGAGAGAAGGAGAAAGGGAGAGAGACAGAGAGAGAGAGAGAGAGAGAGAGAGAGAGAGAGAAGAAAGAGAAGGAAGGAAGGAA
>NW_006442484.1:20806471-20832090 GCF_000325575.1 Pteropus alecto
GAAGGAAGGAAGGAAGGAAGGAAGGAAGGAAGGAAGGAAGGAAGGAAGGAAGGAAGGAAAGGAAGAAGGAAGGAAAGAGAAAAGAAAGAAAAAGAGGGAGTGGAGTGGGTGCGTGTGAGGAGGGAGGAAGGAAGGAAAACAGGACTCTCTTCAGGGTGCATACATTCATGGTTTTCTTCAGTTTTGAAAGCAGTCTCTACATGCTCAATAGATCTGTCTTGTCCATTGTATATAGAATCCACATATTAAAGAAAAAGTAATTAGGAAAGCTTAAGTTTCTTATTGTACCAGACAAACAGAAAATTTAGAACTATATTTATGTGCCAAAGGTTATTACCTCCGGTTTAAGTTTAATTTTAACCAGGGGAAAATGGGCGTTTATTGTAATGGAATTAATTTTATTGATAATAGATTATACACTATAAAACCTCCGTCGAGCTACCGTGGATTGGTATCCTAGATGAATCTGGGTTTTCTATCTTAGTTTACCTTATCCCAAGCTAGGTGCTAGAGTACACAGAAGCAATACAAATTTATCAGGATTTAACTTTGTGCAGCAGAATCTAACTAATTGTAAGTGGGAGAGAAAAAAAAAACAAACAAACAGAAAAAGAAAAATGATTTTTGGAGGCTTTTGTTTGAATTTGCATTTGAGTCAAAGTCCTAATTCTGGTTAGTGACTCTGATTCATAACGTGAGCTTCTCTGATCATTCTGTTTCTAAATATATGTAACCTCACTGCAAGACTAATATAGTTCCATCCATCAGCCTTCAATATATAGCGAGAATCCCACCATTATTTTCAGTCTTGTTTATGGTAAATAGCTTCCTAACTGGGTCCTTGCTTCCATGCTTGACCCTATTATGGTTTATATTCCAAAAAGTTGTTAAACTCAATGACATTTTAAAGACCTTAGGCTTATTGGCCCCCTCCCAAATTGTTCTTACACAATTAGTGTACGTATCAGGTGTCTGCTCAAATAGTAATGCTTCAATTAAAATTTTCCTGACCATTTCATTAATGCTAGATTCCTTTCCATCCCCCCGCTCTCTTTCTCTCTCTCTGTCTGTCTCTCTAGCATTTTCTTTCTTTAAGGTCCCTATCGCTCTCTTTAACTACATAGTGTCAGATTATTAATTAGTTTATTGTCTGTCTTCACCCTGAAATATAATCCAGAAGGCAAGGATTTTATCTTTCTTGTCCACCAGTGCCTAGAACAGTGCCACATAAATAACAGAGATAGAAAAAATAATTCTTGAGTGAATGTTGAATGAAATTAGTGTTCCAGGAGATTCACAGTATGTGTGCCTATATCATCATCAGAAATACTTATTGAGCACCTAATATAGATCACTGTGGTACATACACTCTAGAGAATAGCAGTAAGATACAGTATATGCCTTCTGGAGACATACAATGCAGTTGAGTAATAAATAAATTAATAAAAAAGAGAGAGGCATAAAGTACACAAAATAAATTCTTCAGGAGTTAGAAGATGATCTCAGTGTCAGGAAGTGGAAGAAAGAAGACCATTTTAATAACTAGATAATATGGCGATGGCATTTTCATAAGGACAAATGGCAAGCTTTAGAGTGAAATATATGCAGCATTATGAAACTGTGAAAGTACTTGTGAAATCTATAGTTAGTTAGAAAGACAACTAGTAACCAGCTTATGGTAGCTTTATCTTTTAATCTAAGAAATGTATACTTTATTGTATAGAATAAGATTTCTTGAGAAAATAGTCATGTACTTAGAATGATGAGTTAGGAGGATTCATGCAAAGGCAGTGTGCAGGATTAACTGGATTGAGAAGGGGCTGCACAGATAAGCAATTGGCTAGGAGATTCCAAATCAGATATGGAAGGTAGACTAAGTTAAGGGGTGGCATTAAGAATGTAATGTCCTAAATGAGGTGATAAGGTATTAAATATTGGAAGAACAGGAAAAATACTATATGAGTGATTGTCATCATCATCATCAACATCTTCTTCTTCCTCACCACTATGGCACACAAAAATATCCACAAAACTTTTCCACAAGGAGATCTATAGGCGTACTAATATAAGCTGTGTAGAAAACAATTCTTCCAGAGATAAGGATAATAGCATTTTCTGGTGATTTAAGACTCAAATCATTCAGCTCCATTTTAATGTAACAGTTCTGGCAATTAGAAATCTAAAAGCAGGAGTTTATTCTCATCTTCTCAGAAAAAGTCATAATCCTATTTCCAGATAAAGGAGTTTTTTGTTTTTGTTTTTGTTTTTTTTTTTTCAAATAGTCAACACAGAGAAGGAGTTCCAAAGTGCCTGTTATTTGTTTACTAGATGGGAAACCCCTCATAGGCACAAATATTTCATTCTCTGTTGTTTCCTCCTTCAGAATGACAGTGTTGTTAACCAAAAATGAGACTACTAAAATCAACCTGGCAAGATTGTGATGAGAGTTAAATGACAAAATATAAGTAAAGTCTCAGTCTCTGTACCAAAATGAGAACTTAAATATTTGTTGTCCTCTCTTCCTTGCTAACACATAGTATCTTGATGAGGTTAATGCTCAATAGTTGTTTATCAAATAAATGAATGTTGCAAAAGTTGCACTAAGCACTTCCAAACCGTTGACTGATAAACCTTCAAGTGACCAGGTTCAGAAAGTTTGCATTTAAACATTTTCTGGTGTTGAACCTCAACTATAAACTTGAAATGTCTTCTTAGTCTCTTCTAATCCACAAGTTTTTCTCCTATATATTTGTATAGTTATTTTCTTTTCGCCACTGTATTTACCCTAACGATACGTCTCATCTCCTAGCCCACAATTTGTCATTTGCTACCATAGATATTTGATGCTTTTAGAACATTTGCTCTATTTTCTTTTTTTGTCCCTTTCACTTCCTTCTTGCGTATCCCAATAGTTTTTCTTTATTGGGTCCCATTTTTATCTGATGCTATTAATTTATATTTTAAAAATATAGTTTTACATTTTTAGAATATAAATTCCTCTTCCCATATCCTATAGTCTATGTTCCCTAAACCCGTTACTCTCTTCTTATATGCACTTTTTCCTTCTTCTTTTATGAAACTCTTTTTCAATCTGCTCTATAAAAATATTTCCATCTTTTTGCACATTTTCTCCATTGCCCAAGGTATTATATTCCTAATTGGATTAGAAAACTCAACTTTATAGGGCCTTTTATGTGTTCTGTGCACTTATGGTTTTCTGTAAACAAAAATAATAAATAACAGGTGGGTAGCTAAATATATAACTCATTGGGAATCAAGCATTTCAAAGAGAAAGAAAAGGCTATCAGAAACACTCCACATACATTACACAGAGTCGGGTACAAATATAAGTGGTCTTCAGCTGTCACTTTTAATAGACTAAAACCTGCTATTTATTAGTCAATAGAAAGCAAATATTTCTAATTACCTATGGATTTTTTTAGAAATGTATTATAATAAATGTTATTATAACTGTGTGTTTTTTATAGCACCAAATGTAAAACCTCTCTTCTTTCTCATTTCTATCCACTTCTTGATAAGGTAGACAGATGGGCCCAGTGAAAGACAATTAAAACTGTGTGGGCGATAACCAAAACTCAGAGGTTTCTAACATAAAATGCATAACCTGGTTGAGATTCTTTATCTGCATGCAATGATTCCCTCGTCTCATATCCTACCTCCTACCAGACAAAGAAGGGGCCAGGAAGGCGGTGGGCTGGATCTGACGGCAGAGCTAATTGTGTGCTTCTCTCCCCAGCTCCACATTTGGTGACATCATATAGTTAGCCTGAAATGGGCTGTGGTGGGAGTCTTCAGTCTGTGGAAATCAGTGAATGCTATAGATCAGAACTTTCTTTTCCAGAGAGCTCATGGTAAACGTTTACTGGCACAGCACTAGGCAAGGGCCTGATGCCTGGGCAAGATATGCTGGAAGCCTCTTGGCTACAAGTCAAGAGGCTAATTACTGAGAGGGAGCAACAGGAAGTAAGGCAGACCCTAGAATCTGACTGGGCTGGGAAGAAGTGGGACATTCAGGGACAAATCTACGAGAAGTGATTTCTAAGAGAAAAGACCAAAGGAAAGAGTTAAAGGTGAGACTAGTCAGGGAATCCTGGGGTAATTCTCCAAGCAGGAAAAGGGGGGCTGTACATTCTTTGTATTGGACAGTTGTAGTCTCTTGGTGGTTGGCGATGGGGGAGGGGGTGAATGGAGTGGGGCATTAAAGGCTCTCAGGTAAAAGGGCTGAAGTTTTAAACAAAAAAGGATATTTTTAAGGTCATAATACTGCAGAGGGAGCAAGGCTTCTGACAGGTAACAACAAATTTGCCTGGTGAGGCTACAGTTACTGGACTTATGTACAGCTGTACCTGGGAGTGGCACTACCTCATAGCACAAGGCCTGTGCACAGAGCCCAACAGCCTCCACTCCTTGTAAGAGAAAGCCTCAGCCCCAGCCCTGGATAGTAATGGATAGCCCTGGTTCTCTGGATGCCTTGCCTGGCTCGGGGAGGTGGAGGGTGCTACCATTTTCCCGCTATCTTCAATACTCTCCGTGGAGAAGGGCAAAAGATCATAAGGAAGATATTTTGTTCTTAAGAGGAAAAAGGCCTCAGAGCACTGAACCTGGGTGCTCAAGTTTGTACGAATTGTATAAACACATTTTCAGCCTAAATGCCTCGGTCCCACCTTAATTCATGGGAAGTATAAGGCAAAAGCTCACTCAAACTCATGTAAGCCAAAAATCGAATGAACCGATTTGTTCCTCGCCTCTTTTCTTGTCCCTTGGTTTTATTTCTAAAAAGGTCTTCTCTCACAGTGGGTTTCTTTGATGCAAGCGTCAGCATTCAGGCAACCAGGATAGGAAATATTGCATGTTCCGATAACTTCCAGCAAAATGTCCTGAGGGGACTTCTCAATGACAGGGCAGTGGTCACATTCTCTTCCCTGAACCTATTACTACAGGCTGAGAAATAAAATTTTTTCTCAACCTGGGGCTGGTGGTCATATATGGAGAAGGGCTTGGACCCCCTGGCCTGAGAGGGGAAAGGATAGTTTCTCCAAAGGAAGAAAGGCAGATTGGACATAGAGAGACATCCACTACACATCCACTCTTAATAGAGCTGCAGGGTACTTAACCGATATCTCCCAAAAGTAGGTAAAAGCTTAATTATAATCACCGTCTAGGCATTGCTTTCTTTTTTGCTAAAAAGCTTGTTTTCATTTTCCCCAAACTCTATGCCTTCTAAAATTTCTCTCTCTTATACATGAACAATGCTCTTTATTTCTTTTATATTACTGTTCTAGTTCCAATCAGGCTGCTCAAGCCCTCCGTGCCATGCCCACCCTCTTTTTGGCTTCCAGATCTTTCCCAGGGTTGGGATCTCTCAGTGGCTGGACTCTTGTGTGTAGTTTGTTTTTGTCAGACTTACCGAGGCACTTAAAAGAGGCTGTGTTGCCTCAGTCAAGAAAGTCCATTGTTTAAGTAAGGGTCTGCTTTATTAGCAAAAAAGAAACTAATGTAGCTACTAAGATATTATTTTTATTCATAATTGGAAAAATTTAATCAATCAAAGACTGTTACCTGTCCTATAACTCTCTAATAGCCATCCTGGGTTCCTTGTAAGAGGTGTGATGGAGAAATAATAGAACTGTGATTATTTAATCTAAAAATGCAATTATGGACTTCCTACTAAACATGAGAATACAGTACAATAATACAATAATGTAATAGTATTATTCCTAATAAATTATAGTAAATAATCACAAAATTTGACATTTTTATTTAGCTAGAGTTTTGAGGATCAAATAAGTTTTCCCATTTTAAACTATAAAATTGCCTGATGGAAAAAACTAAAGGTCAGTATTACAATGTACACAATGACCCAAGACCTAGAATAATTACTTCTCTCACTGAATTATTTCTTTACTTTCTGACTGTGCTTCATGATGCTTGTATGTGGTACTGGAGTAGAGTAGGAGGAATTCATGTGTGAAATGTTTATCTTGCTAACTGGAAGAGTGGCTCGGGTGAAAGTTTTATGTTATTATAAGAAAACGACACATTTCTCTTTGGAATGATATGAGCTTAGTTTCTTATCTTTTAACGTTTATACCTCTAGTTATTAGTCAACTCATTGTCTGTCTTAGACTAATGGAAATTAGTTGACTTTCAATATAACGTTTGCTGCTATGAAGGTAAAGGATTGTACCCACCTGTCTCTTCCCTGAGTGCACTTCCCAGTTTGCCTTGGGTTCTCCAGCTTGATGCCTACTTTTCCAGTGTAATTTTAATGGATTTTCCTTGCACTCTATAAAATGTTCCAGTTTAGAGAATGTAGATAAGCTAATTTTATGATACATATGAGAATTATTTTTGTGTTTTGAAATGATGGACCTCTCACCAAAAGCAATGGAATTGGATAATGACTGGAGTCCTAAAAATAGCTTTCTTCGGGAATCTTTAACATTTGATGAAGGTAGTATGTGCATCACCCTGAAATGGCTGAGGAAGAGTCTGTGAATGTAGGAATTGACTTATATTTGATGATCGTCCTGGCTCAGCATGCAAAGATGCAAACATCTTCGAAAGGAATGAAATGTCCACAAGTGTGAGGAAATTTATTTCAAGTTGGAAATCAGTCTTATCTTAGAAATGATTTATTATTTTGTTCTGCTTTGTTATACTTTTTAATTAAAAAAATACAGATAAGCAGGCAATAGGCAGACAAAGTGAATTTCACATCTTAGGATTTCCTTAAAACGCACTATAATTTCCTTTGGGAAAACTATATGAAGAGATATAAGCATGGAAGAAAGGTCAAGGCCATGGGTTATGCCATTTTACAGATCTGGGATTCAAATCTCAGCTCTACCACTTGTTTGTTTGGTCTATTTTTTTTTTTTAATTGTATTATTAATGCACCATGCATACATAGAAATACACCCACACATAAAACTACAGGAAGAACAGAAATTAGAATATGATCGTGTCCTTATTTATAAAATCCACTAAGGTTAATATTTGTCTGTTTTATATTTTGTTTTCCTAGCATATTTTATTCTTCCTTGAAATTATAACACGATCTGTGTGGACTAGGAAAATCTTTCATGGTTTTCTTTCAGTGTTCACGTACTTAATTCTTGAGATGAATAACCTGCTAAAATGATTGATGTTTGCCTTTGATGGACCACCACCAATACAGAATGTCTGAGATATTCTCCATGGCAGAAATACTTATTATTTCGTAACCTAATACTTATTTTTGTTGCCTTTTAGTGAGGATTGTAGAGAGAGTAAAACCGAATTTGTTAATTCAGGTTTAAACATAAAAGAAATACTTTCTTTTCTGTATTATACCAGTTTAGCTGGGGAAAATCTATACATTGATTTTGAAGCCATAATCTTATGTTCGGTTTGTATGCTGGTCCATTGTGCAAATATGAATTTTTAAGCAATTTAGCATTTTATCAAAGTAACAGGGCACTTGATTTTCATTCATCCATATGAAAACAATTAGGAAAAAATGCCACTTATCTTAAATAGTATTTGTCAGATTTTCTTCATCAAACTTGGTAAATACAGATCTCTTGACATGTTGATGAATTTTCATCACTCTGTGGTAAACCTAAGTGACTAGGCTGTGGCCCGTGAACAGCTTTTGTTTCTATGTGACATTAAAATGTATTTTTTTTTTTTAAAAAAAAAAAACATGATTATAATGAATATTCAAAATTAGATTTCTTCTCTGGCATGTGCACAATAGGTCAGAAGTCGTGGCTGGAGAAGAACACTTACTAGTCAATCTCGAGGTTTTATTATTTCTTATGAATCTCATCTTTTCACATGGTTCAGAGATATACTATCAAAAAAGGAAAGCCAGCTAAATATATACCAGTTCCGTTTACCTAGACAACTTTGAAAATTCATTTCACATGTAGTTAAGCTAAAAGTTGGTGTATCTCTCTAGCTGTATATTATCTTGACTCAAAATTTCTTGGACCGTATGTTCAAGACAGCTTGAAACAGACATTATAAATGAAGAATAATCAGTTACCACAGTTCAGAGCATTTTCTTCAAATACTCTTCAATTTCAAGTTCCAGCAGAATTTTATTTACTCAAATATAAATCTTTTTTTTTTAATACTCTAGAGCCTCATCCTCAAGAAAACACCTCATTTTAGTACAATTGTTTTTATATCCTGTCACGGAGTGATGATGATAAATGGAAAATGATTAAGTATATTGTTTGTCAGATTTCTTCTTCCACAATTCAATAAATATTCTCAGAGTCTTCCCTTGTCACCTTACTTACAAAGATTATCAAGTAGAAGATATGTTTGGAATCCAAGCATCTAGTTTTTATTTTGGTTGTATAAAATATGAATTAAAACTGTTGATGCTTATAAACTAAGTTATTCACTTAGAGATATTAATCCTTTATTTGGAGACCTTGAACTATTATATATTTATATCAGGAAAAAATCACTTTGAGCTTCTAATCTCAAAGTATATTTTTGGGAGGTATATCTATAATGCAGTGTGGGGGAGTGCATATCTATAATGTATGTTAGGTATACTTTTAAGATTTAAATCACTGGTTTCCACATTGTACTTATTCAATGAAAATGTATTATATACGCTGTTTATTAAAAACCAAACACAATTACTAACAAGAATGGTGACAAACAAAAAAGCAAATCCTTTTTCTAAGTATCACCCATACTGGCCTTTATGTTCCCTATTTCCATGCTTTTTTTTTTTTTTTTTTTTTCCTTTTGTGGTATTAAATTATAAAAAAATTCTCAGTTGAAAAACTGATTTTATTATTTGTCTGTTTATTTCTTAACTTCCTTATTCAGAATAGTCTTAGAGTTGCTTGCATATTTATTAGATCAAATGCAGTAAGGCAATAAACTAGAGATATTTAACCAAGGAAAGAATGTCACTGGGGAACTTATGATACAAGTGACCTACATTTTTATAGCACTTGCTTTACAGTTTTCAAAGTCATTTTCTCATTTAATATTTTTGTTCCTGTATTCTTTCTGTGATTCTGTGAGTAAGCCATTCAGAAATTTGATTTCCTATTCTCTGATTAACACCTGTGACATAAGCATTTTTACTCCTTTTTCATAAGTGAGGAAAAGGAGGTTCAGAGAGTTCAAATAACTTACATAAAGTCACACAGCTACATATTGACAAAATGGAATTCAAACGCTTGTCTGCCTGGCTCTACACTGCACTACTGAGAAAGAATGATAAATGGCTTAATAAGCTGAAACTCTAGTCTCTGTCCATTCAGTCAGCCTTTTGTATCTTTTAGGATCCCACCTAAATCTCTTCTTTAATGGGGCCTTCTCCAACAATTAAAGCTCATTTCAAATGATTAATGTTCTGAGTTATTGTACATGCCACTCATTTCGACATTTAATCATAGATTATTTTTCAATATTATTTATGAGTATATGCATTTCTGATTTCCCTCCCTTATGATAATAAATAAAAGCAACTTATCAATGTGTTTTGTACACTTTTGCTGAAAGGTTGCCCTTGATTTCTGAATGATACAAACTTGCCCTCACTAATGTTTAAGCAACAATTTTATTATGCTCAGTTAAGGTATGGTAGGCGAATTCTAAGAAGACCCCCATGATCTCTGCTGCCTGGACTTACACCCAGGTTTAAGTATATGGCAAAAATACTTTTATTCCCTTGATATGGTTATGTTTTATGGCAATGGTGAACAGACTTTTCAGATGTAATTAAGGTCTCAAAGCATTTGACTTTAATCAAAAGGAGATTATCCTGGGTGGGCATCATTTAATCAGGTGAGCCCTTTGAAAGAGGGGCTAGATGTGAATGATAATCTCCTACTGGCCTTGTAGAAGGAAACAGCTATGCTGTGAATTATCTGTGGAGAGGAGAAGTCTCTAGGAGCTAGGGGCCTTAGCCTTAAAACCAAAAGGAAGTGAATTCTGCCAACAACCTCATAAGCTTGTAAGAGGATCCCTGAGCTTTAGAAGAGAGAACAACCCCAAGCTGACACCTCGATTACCACCTATGCAGTTCTGAATAGAGTACTCAATAGAGTAACCTGTGTCTGAATTCCTGATCCATGGAAACTGTGAAATAAGAAATGTATATTGTTTTGGTCTGCTAAGTCAGTGGCAATTTATACGCTGTCATAGAAGACTAATACATAAAGTTATGTCTAACATACTACAAGACCTGTCAATTTATATGGAAATTATATATCCATATCCATTTATATATAAAACAAATTATTTATGCACACATGCACACACCACACATGCCTAATTTAGCAGCAGAATCTCTATCTTAGAGTTTTAATTGCAAAACTTTCACCAAAGTTATGGAACCACTTTACAAAGTTATGAGAGAACATATTTTAAAGGAAAATGCCTACTGATTAAGAATTACTTCAGGGGAAAAAAAGAAAGTTAACATTAAACTTAAAAGTTTAGTGACTGTTGAAAGTTCAAGAGCTTAAGTAAAAATTGGCCTACAAGATCTATAAAGTATAAATAATGTACTGTAATGTTAATATTTCACTGTTTCTGCTTAAAATATTTTTCTGGATATATCTTTCTCCTGTGCTACCATTTTCCCATCATTTCACTGTAGAAAATAAATGTGCTTATTAGAAATAAAATTCTCAAGTAGCACTGTATAAGACAAATATGTGACATACACATAGTCATATGTGTGTTAAATTTATTAGTATTTCATAAGTAACCATGTATGAGTTCCAAGTCACTATCACTTTACAGTTGAATAAAGTATACCTTTTCTTAGGATTTTGGAGACATTGTGTAAGGGCAAAGAAACCAAGTGAATCATGACTTCAAAGTCTTGAAGTAGCATATGCACAATATTACTACTCTCTTTATGCAATTTCAACATGTTACCCAAATAGAATTATGAGTTTTTTCTAATTCAATTTGTCCTTAAGGTTTTATTTCTCCATCAATGATATATTGAACAACTCTTCTAAGCAATAAATATACACAGAATGAGTTGCAATTTTCCATTTCTAAAGTAATATGTTTGATAACTCTCAATGTCCCTAGATCAATTTGGATATCCATAGAGAAAGTATTTATTTGCACACTAAACATAAGTAGCTTATATTGTATACACACTCTAGTTTTCCTTATCGGCATGTTCAAGTAACAATTGCTAAACCTATGTTACTTTCTCTCAAAAGAATATTATTTCTTAGGTTTGAGTTGTAAATGATGTTCTCATTCTGCCCCTAATTAGATATGGATCTCTGAGTTGATCATATATTCATTTATTTCAGCTCCACAAGGAGAGGAATCATTTCAGCAGTAGAGGTTGGTAGGAGGATCAGATGTGAATGAAGGTGCTTTGCTAACTATGAACTCATTCACAAACCAGAGTTGTTTATCTTTTACATGATTGTACTACATAACAACTAAATTTTTATTGTCCCTCTTAGAACTTCATTTTAGCAATATATTTTTATTATGTTGGGTTTTTTTGTTTTGTTTTGCTTTGTTTTGTTTTGTGGCTGTCGGACACTGATTGCCTTTAAGGTCCCTCGGTGAAACTTTCTTCACACTTCCACTCCTCTTCCCAATCCTCCTCTTTTGTAAAAACAAACAAACATTCAAACAAACAAAATGCATACCTTTTATAGGCCACTAGGGTGCCATAGACCTATTTTTTTCTATGCTGGTACTTAACAAAAAATGTTTGTTTGTCTCTTCTAGTAGACTCTGAACTCTTCAGAGCAGGAACTGTGTCTTGCATATTATTTGTTTTGTCAAAATCAAGCAGAACACATAATGTATAATAATCTCCCGATAAATGGTTTTGAGTTTTTTCCTTTGATAAAAGAATATATGGATGGATGAGTAACTAGGAAATTCTTAATAGTCAGATCTAAGAAAGGATTATATAGACACATCTCCTCTCAGTGATCAAGCTAAACTTTCTGAGAGGACTATTGTTGATACTGTTACAACAACAACAACAACAAAAATACTTAAGAAGTACATGAAGAAATGTTTGAAGTATTTAGCCACGTTAGAAAGGCTAAGGTCATCTTTTGGAGCAAAAAGGGAAATGACTGGATATTTCGACAGTAGTAGAAGGGTTAATATCATTTTTAAAATCTGACCTCAGATTTAAATTATGATTTTAATGTTAATCATTATAATACATAAGCTTCACACCTCATAAATTCAGTCAGCCTGTTTCCATTATCCAGAAGCGTGTTAAATAAAGAACAGTTTCACAAAGCATACATTTCTAGAGAGTCCTTTCTGCAATTTTTTCAAATTAGTTTTCTTGTCGTACAAGCTACCTTTCATGAGCTGTCTGCCACAAAGCCCTAAAAATAATAATGCAGATGTTTGAGTCAATAAATGGTCCATCTCTCTCTCAGTCAACCTAGTGTATAAATAAAATTGTATTTTCCCCTCCCAACCCATTTTATACCATGCTTATATCACAATATCAATTCAAACAAAGAAATGGATGTTGTAGGAACTGGGCATACAAATACATTATTTCTTCTCTTTGAAATGAATAAAGGGAAAGGAAACTAATAATAATGTGACATTGTTGCCTATTCACTAACAGCAACATGGAATAAATAAAAAAAAAAGTCTTCCTTTGGTTATCTTGATGGTGAGATATAACTGGCTTTCATAATGCTAGAGGTACAAATTCCCTCATATTTTAAAAATGTTTGATAAGATCCTTATCTGTCATATATTTCAGCTGAGGTATTTTCTGCTCTATATTATATCTAATAGGCCTATTCACAAATGAAGAGTACATGAGGAGAAAGATGAGCATCACTTCATAACAAGACATTTAGATAAACTATCCTAAATTATGAAAGTTTCCAAATGCACATGGCATTTTTATTCATGTCTTTTTCTATTCAAATATCAAAGTGCTTCAAGTGGCTTTGATGACATACTTATGAATTCATGAAAGCATTTTTCATAATGTGCTCACCTTTGGTGCTCAGAGGTTATGCAGATTGCTTTTATTTGCTTGGCTAGAAAAGAAGAGCTAAGAGTGGGTTGCAGATACATAACACTTTAAAACAATTTCTTACATTGTCCTTAGCTACTTTTCACAACTTGCTGAGACTCTCTACCCAAACTTCAGGCAACGATAAGAATAAATGTCAAATATTATTAGTTCTGGAGTATAACCACTAATTTTAGTTTTGACTGCGCACTACATATAAAAACCTTGGAATACTTCCAGTTATCTTCACTATCATTTAGTCCTTAAAATCTAGAACAGACATTTGCAATGAAAATGAAGGGACAAAAGTGTACCATTATATTGAGGCGGCAGATGCAAGTTAGCATTATCAGAAGATAAATACTTGTAGCCTTCATTGGCAACCTGATCAGATATATTCTGTATAATTAAATAACAGAGCATTTAAAAAAATAAAGTTACGGCATCTTGGGCAATCCTTTGTGAATCACAGAATAAGCAGAAGAGAGAAAAAAGTCCAAATGTGATTAGCGGCTGCTCTTTCTAAAAAGTTTCTCCACCTCTAATTTGACTTTTCTGAAAAGCTTTAATGAATACTTTTTTCAGTGATACTGTTTGTTGTTTTAAATATCATCATGAACTCTTTGTGGTGTTATTACCATATGAAGACGACACATTGGCGAACTTTGTAAAATACCAAGCAGCTCTTGGCATGACTTGTCTATGTTAACTCACTTAAGCCTGTCTTGTCCTGGTTGCAGGGCTCTTTTGCATAAATGTTTAAGGTTATCACAATTCCAAAAGGAAAATGGAATTTTCAGAGACTTGCTTTCTAAAGAAAAAGACTTTGAAGGAAGCAGGAAATATTAGTACATCGAGCAAAGTGAAAGACAAGGTAGTTTAACTTGTTGGTTTGTTTGCTGAAACTCAAAAGTAAATATACTGCAGCTGAAAGTGTTCCATTTTTATCCGTTCGCCGCAGTAATGGTTGTGTTACTTCAGGGCTTCTAGTTCAATAATTGATCAGGGTTTGTATAGCACCGGCTAAGAGCAAAAATAAGAGTGTTGCTTTGAACAAACTGCTGCAATGTTATAGCATTAGGCACAGAAACAAGATTCAGGAAATATAGATATAGAAGAAACAGGAAAAAGATGGATACATTGGGTGGTAAATACTGCTTCAGGCTAGAAAGTAATGAGAATTTTTCCATAGAGAGTTTTGACCTGCTATTCAAAAATTGTTTCTTGTCTTAATAAATCCTAAAAGTGTAATTTACTTGCAAAAGGGAAAGAACAAAGGCACCAAAATTCTTTTGATAACAACACTTGTTAAGGTTGATAAGTTGGGTTTCAAATGTGTGAAGAAAAATGTGTGACAGTTTGTTTTAAGGTGACAACCTAAGTGTTCAGATACTTCCATCTTTTGCTACTTATCAAGCGGTAGCCCAATTGCAGCTTCCACTTGTACATCTGCAGTATAAAACATACTGAAGTAGCGTGAGCTGAATTCATCTAGAAAATGTACTTACATTTACTGGTAAATTGATAACCACAGATCTCTCTAATTTTTCTTAAGCAGGTAAAAATTAGACTTTGGGGGAGCTTGGTTCCAATTTATTTGCATTACAAATAAGAAATATCAAACCTTTCAGAAAATATTTTTTCAACATAGAATTTTCCAAATATAGTTATTCTATATTTTCTTTTTTGTTCCTGGACTGAATCTCACATGACTCACAGAGGTATCAGTTGTTAAATGTCAACTATTACATACATATGTATGTCCACTCAACCAAGCTTTACATTTGTCTTAAAAGAAATTTAGAACTTTTAGTTTAGCTTTCTTGGTTGTATGTATTTATATGTGTGTGTACATGCATGCATGTGTGAAAATGAACTTTAAAATTTGGAAGTATTAGGTGGTAAGTTCTAAATTTAAATTAAAATTCATGCCATTGAAATAACTACTTTAATCTGTTACTCTGGTGCGGCAATATGATAGGATGTAAAGAAAATTTATTGAACTTTAGTAACAGTGTAGGAAAGTTACTATGACATTAAAAATAATCAGTGTGATTTATCCCATTATCAAACATATTATAAAGGAGTTATTTATTTTATGCCTAATTACCATGGAAAAGAAAAACAAAATAAGCAGTCATATATTTCATGCCAAAGAATAAGCAAAGAAAATCATCTAAAATAGTATGTTCTCAATAGTATAGACCCTTTGAGGTAAAAATGATGTCCCAAATAATTGTTTTGGATCTCTCCTTTGCATGTAGGCGTACCACTGTAATTAAAAGGCAAGTATTGGGTTGAGAATTTGATGATCAAGGTTAGCCTTTTCCAAAATGATTTCTTATAATGTTCATAGAGATCCACAATCAAATGAGTTTGGGAAAGTTGAGCTAAATAAAGATAGATTTCTTTACTGAAGAATTTCTCAGAGCTTTTTAAGTGTTCGTATATACTGCAAACCTCCATGCAGGGCCAGGAATGCAGTGTTCTCAAACATATCTCCTCATGCACATTTTTGTTCAGAATCTCAAGGGACTAGTGGATTGGAACATACGTTGAGAAATACTGATCTTTAAACTGTACCAGCACCATCCCTTATTACCTGTGCAGTGAGAAAATCACTTTCTTTGTTTTTCATCTTTCTAAATTTAAAAAGTCCATAGAGTTCCCAGTATATTTCACAAGAAATAAAAATTGTCAAAAAATTGTTATCATAATAAAATTTATTTATCATAAAAATGGCAAAACTGTTAGATGCTGAATTTAGAGCAGTTGACTAAACTCTCTAACCAGCTAAAGGGTGTTGTTTGTAAGGAGTAGTATCCCAGCATGCATGATTTTGTTTGGGATTCAGCAAATTTCTATGTGGCACACACTTTGGAGATTCTCACAATGAGTTGAAATCATAAATATTAAATGTTTAAGTGCCAAGGAATTATTCAAAGTGATTTGAACTTTTCTTCTACTCATTCCGTGTACATTTATTATAAGAAGCAGTGATACAAGAAGTAGGGACACAGAACTTAAAAATACAGAATCTGGATTTAAGGAGATACCTAGGCAGGAAAGACAGACAAAAAAGTAAACCAGAACCATTCAGTGTGTTAAGGCCTATGGTTAGTGGGAAACCATAGGGTCCTAAGGGTGCACGTAGTAGGGATTTAGGTAAATTATCCAGACAAGGAAAAGCAAATGGTAACATCTGAGTTGGTTCATGAAGGAATTGAAGGAATTATTCAAGCAGAGGTAGTACATTCCATGAAGACAGGATGGCAAGTACACGGGTGCAGGCATGGAACAATATAATGGTCTGTTTCATGATTCAAATGTAAAGCTCAAGGGGAGGAGAAGGGAGCTGGAAAGGTAAGTGAAAATAATGATAGGGTCTTTAAATGCTATTCCATGAACTTGCTTGTTTTCCTCTGGGCATCAGAGGAACCACTGAAGGGCTTACATATATGAGGAGAGAGAGATGATAGACAGCCAGAAATAGACAGTGATACCTGTATTTTCTGATACACATGAATGTATAAGAGTATGACTGCCAATTGGGAATAGAGTTTAGGGAGTT
Source organism: Pteropus alecto (assembly GCF_000325575.1). NCBI lineage: Eukaryota > Metazoa > Chordata > Mammalia > Chiroptera > Pteropodidae > Pteropus > Pteropus alecto. The sequence continues at coordinate 20,823,076 of NW_006442484.1, forward strand.
GAAAAAGTACATCTGTTAACAAAGTTTACTTAGGGCAACTTGCCCTTGCTATGACATTTAAAAACAAAATAATTATTACATGGTTGCATTCTACATCACTGATTTTCAGGTTATTTTTGTTCTCTGAATTCTTTGCTCATGGATTGTGAAATAAAGAAAATACAGTGGAAAAATACCAAGAGAAATTGGTTCTCTTTGATTGGTGGGGATATAGGCCTTGGAGGCCCCAGGGAAGAACCCAAATGAGTCCCCTGGAATTTAGGAAAAAACCCTGGACCATAAAGAGACAGCATTTGAAAATCACTCTTCTAAATATTGAAAACTCACATGTCTGACCAAACATGCCAACTGGCTTATTTTGTATTTCAGAAGGCTTTTTGCTTTCTTTTTAAAATTATTTTAAGTTTTTGGTTTTCTTTCTTCATTCCACAATATTTTTTGAGAACATACTGCTTGGCAGGCCCTGGGCTAGATTCTGGGAAAATAGTGTTGAATGAAGACAATATCCCCTACACCCAAGGAGCTTACAGGTTAGAAGAGAGATGTGCAGATCATCTCCTACAAGGTATAAAGCTGACACTCTGCAAACTGTTACGGGGGGAGACCTCCAGGGAACCAGGCACAATTGAGCAAGTGGTTGATCTGCTGGAGGAGACCAGAAGAGGTTCCCTGGGAAGTCTCCATTCAAGGAGGATGGGCTGAAGGTAGAGCTAGGTGGGGAAGGGGTGGCTGGATGGGCACTCCAGTCTGAGGAGTGAGTGTTTGCAGGACTGTAAGGACAGTGAGCATGACACATTTGAGGAATTGTCAGCAGGCCAGTCTAGCAGGTGCAGAGTGGTGAGGGGAGAGGCGGGTAGGATAGGAAACTGAGGAGGTGAGAGGTACGACTCAGACTTCGGAGAGCTTTGTAGGCTGAGTTAAGGATTTAATATTTATCCGAAGAGCAATGGGAAACCTTTAAGTGATTCAAGGCAATGCAGCACAACATTGTTTGTTTGAGGCAACATGTGGCATTGTTCCTATAGGCTATATGCAGTGAATCTATCAAATTTTGCATTGCATTAATGTTTTGGGGATTTTGTCTTCCTAGGTTTCTGACTGCCATTGATCTAAGATTCAAGGATTTTTAGGAATTTAACCTAATATAAATAACCCCTTCTGGAGTTCTCTTTTATACTTTAAGATCATAGGATTTATTTTCAAAATAACTCCAGGTCAACTAAATTTAGCCATGACTGGCAAAATATCAAACATTTTTAAAAAGAATGGGAGGTGTGCTGCTTATATGATAGCAAAACTCTATCCAAACACTGGAAGGTAGAATGCTATTGACCTATGATAATTAACTTGAAGAGAAAAACACAGCATTAAATTAATTGCCCAGCTGGAAATTATTTAGTAATTCTCTGACTTTTAACTCCCAGGGGTTTTCTTCTCGATTTAATATTAGACATACTAAAGTCATCTTAAAATGTAAATTTTGGAAGGCATCGCTTTCCTTCCCTTCTAGTTTGCAAGTGTTCCTTTATGTGTCTAATAATAATAATAAACATTTCTTGAGTGCTCAATATATGGCGAGCACTAAATCTAAGCATTTTAAATGATCTATCTCAGTTTACTCTAACAATTACTTCTATAAAATTGTGATACTTTTACTTTTATTTACAGACAGGAAGCAGGCTTTAGAAAAGATAACTTATCCAAGTCTGTACCAGCTAGTAAGTGGCTTAGTGGAGGTTTGAACCCTGGAAGCCCAATAAAGGACTGATTTATTAATTAAGATTTCATGCCTTGAAAATCAATAAAAATAAACAAAGTAGTATGTTTCATGTTACTCAATAAATTTCTAATGTGTAGAGAGAAGAAAAGGACAAGTATTATCATCTCGTGGCTGATGTGGCTAGGACTCTGTGGTGTTTTGCATTTTAAGGATGATTATTGACAAGGAGAAAAACAATAGATCTCAGCAATTAGAATGTATAAATGCAAGCCCATCTGACATTGAAATACTATGAGCAAAAGTCATCCACCATCTCTCCAACCAGCAGAATCCAGACCCTATATTTGGTTACTTGACAGGCAATAGAAGATAAAAGAAAGCTTTGTAGAATTAATCTAGTGACAAATTGTTAAGTAGTAGGAGTAGAGAGAACTTCAAGTAATGAATCTGTATAGTCTATTTAGGTACCTTCCTGCTAATCCAGTCAACCCAGTTGAAGCTAATAAACCAAATGCAAACCTTATTTTAGGATATGACTGTGGCTCAGGTTTCTATCCAGGAAAGGAAAGTACGCAAACTTGTGCAGGAACGCCAGCTCCTCAGGATGCCTAGTTCAAATTCTACTTCAGTTACTCACTTGCTGAGTGATGCTTTACAAGCTCGTCAACCTTTCTGAATCTTGATTTGTTCATCTATAATGTTAGAGTAATGGTACTTCCCTCACTGCATTGTTGACAAAAATCCTAGGTTCTCTGGACGTCAAAGTCTCTGTTTCCCCACTATATCATACTTGAAAATAGAAAACGTGAACTGAGACCATAATGGGCATCGAATATGAGGTAACGTGCTCTCTGTTGGGAATAGTTATCCATTTTTTCATAAATATCGATTAAATGCCCATTGCCTGAGAGAATAGATTCTATTGGATATGCCCCTTAAATGTCACACTAACTTATGATATTTAAATGAAAAGTAGGGAAAAGGTCGTTGTTATTGTTGCTATTGGTGAGAGGGAGTATAGTGTGGGGTACTGAAAAAGACACTTGAACTAGCATTAGTGACCTCAGGTGCAGGCCCATCCCTCCCAGGTGGGTGCCCTTGAGAAAGTCTCTTTACTCCTGGACCCCTCATCTGTAAAGGTAAGGACTAGAGGATATATTGGGCCAGATATTATCTACAAATTTATGGTCAGATTCACAAACTTTTGATAATCAGATACAGGAGCTAACGGGCTATACTGGGATAGCAAAGATGAGTTACAGAAAGAGTGGGTGATTCTGCTTATCAGTAACATCAATCATACCTTCAAAGTTGTCAGAAATGCTCTTACTATGAAGGAAGACTGGACTATGTTCCAGAGAATCTTGAGTGCCTGGAAAGAAGTCTGGAATTATTCTATTAGGCAATAGGGCTACCAAAGAAAGGCAGTTCTCAAATATTTCTCTCATGGCATCAAACATGAAACCCAGATCTATAACTTTTTCATTAAAATTATCTTAGATTCTGTCTTGCTTTTCTTTGGTATATATTGTTTTATTTACTGAGGATAAGATTCTCAAGTTACACTTTTATGTGTGTTCATATAAAATACCATAATGTAATGTACTTTTAAATGTAGCCAGCTATTGTATTCAGCATCATCATTGTAATTTGCATTTGGATGATTGCAAATGCAAATCATTGTGTCTCACTTACTATGTGAAACTCTGTAGAGTATTTTGGATGTTCACACGCACAGTGTTCATGTAACCCATAAATCAACAGGGATATTCTTTCAGTCAAATCATTTTTCCTTTCTTGATGTCTAAATGCCTCAGAGTCACATAACCCAAAGTTACTGTTCTTTCCTTCTCTTTAAAAACTAGTCAATAGGTTTAAAACACACTGCTTTTAAATACATACATAAGAGATAAAAAATATATATATATATGAATTTCAGTTTCTTGTGTCCCAAGAAGAAAGAACGTTTTTTTGTTGAGGAAGATACCTGCCAGGCCAGGCTGTCTACTCTTTTATTTTGCTGATTAGAATAAGGGTTAAGCTGCAGAACCAAAGAGAACCAAGACAAATTAGAAACCATTTAGATGAGAGTCATCAGGAGTAGACCAGGCAAGGCAAGAGGAGAGAGGCTAAAAGAAAGAAGGGCCCTCTGAATTCTAAGTTGAGAGTTTTCAAAAGTTTTGATGGGAAGAGTAGGGTGATTTTGAGATGTACTCTACTGTGTGAGATATTTGGAAAAGTTTTTTAAAGGTTTTCATATCTTTGTAACATAAATTATTTGTTGTCAATTGCAGCATACAGTATTTTCCCAAAAAATTGTGACTGGCGGATTATATTTCTGTCTCTTTTTTCTAATTTTAAAAGAAATCAATACTTTTTATGGAGACAGCATCATGCTGAATGGAGCAGAAACATGCAGTGGTGTGTTCAAGTTGATTATAAACCACATGTCTGGTAACCTCTAAGTTGGAGAACTAACAGTGGCAATAGGAGCTGAGGTTGCTGAGATGTTGTTCTCATTTATCGGAAGGAAGGCAACATCGTTGATAATGATTTGCTCTTCTGCGCATACCTTAAGAATCTAGTTCTAGTGGCTAGCTTGGGGAGTAAGGGACCATAATGAAGAAGAGAGTTATTGAAAAAAATTTTCTTGTTCTGTTTTTTCTGACATTTGATCTGGCAATGCTAAAAAATGAGAAGAAAACTATACTTATAATAAAAATAGAAACTGATCTAATAATAAATCAAAATACTAAAGTTTTCAAATTATGTTAATTTAATAAGGTAAAATAGGTAGCTTTGTGTTTTTATACTTTTGGGGAAGTCTATTCTTTAATTGGGCCTAATTTTGTCCATTGACAATTTGTTTTCCATAAACATATAAGAAAGTCCTTGCTTCTTTGAGAATATTTAGGAGCCTGCAGGTCCTGTCTTTTGGTTCTGTCATTTTGTCCTTTAACTACTATATTTATTTACCTCTCTAGTTTGGAGTTATTGAGAAAAGAAGCTAAGTCATATTTTTATTTTATCTTTATTATCTTAGATAAAAACCTTACATGGTGGCTACTCATTTAAACTTCAAGAATCACTTTTTAAGACAATGTTGCATTTGAATTGAGACCTTCTACATTATTCCCTACTGTCATGAAAATATAAGAAAATATTTCATCTACATGACAATTTTCCAGATAAAATTAACATACTCTTTAGAAGTCTCTAGTTAGAGCAACCAATACCTGAGGCTCTCTCTAGGGTAAATTACTCCCTTAAATACACTGAGTGATATATTTTCTGGAAATTATTTTGAAACAATAAATAATTATTGTTTATCTCCACTCTCAAATCCCTAATGTCTTCCTCCTTTCCTTCTTGATTATGGCTTTGCTTCATCTGAAGCAACAAGTGCATTTTAAAGGAATGAGACAGGGAATCCCTCTGCATCAAATTATATTTCACCCAAACCTTTCCAGTTTCCCTTTTATATAAGCTTATAATTTTTTTTGATTTATACTCTGCATTAATGATAAATAACAATACATAGAATGCCTCTTCCTAATTTCCAACCAAAGACGTATTAATTATTGTTTCTCCTTATGCAAAATTAACAAATTCAGTGGATCCAAATAGCCCTACCAGAGTAATAAGAAACATTATTAAAATTATACAAAATGTAGATTTTAACAAAAATCTTGGTTATCCTTAACTCTTGCCAGCCCTACTTTTCAAGAGTTTTAAAATGTAACTTGCTTCCAGTTTGGTGACATGAGAAATTATATTGTTTTGAACTATTAAAAAAAAGTTTTAATCATTACAAATAAATATAAATCCTATATCATATTTAGCTTATCCAAAATCCTGCACATGTGTTATGGGAAATTGGTGACAGCTCAGAATTCATGTTTCCAAATGCCACGAGACTAATTGTGAGCTATATGTTCATTTAAGAGCAGAATTTTACCCATTGTACATAACTACATCGTAGACAATTGTGATGATTTGGAGATTTGTGAAAATTACAAGCTATATCCTAAGTATCAACAGACGTTTTCTAGGCTTTTCATGGAAATCATGGGTATTGCTTGTGTTTTGGGGGGGAAAATGTGCTCATAAGGGAAGTTTGTATGTCTAGCAGTGCAAGACAGGACAGCCTTTAGAAGGATAGTCATTTAGCAGTATAATATTTCATATGGAAAAGAAGTGCCTGGAACTAGAAAGATGATTTATTTTTTATGCTATTAATAAAGCTTTAATAAAGGGTGTTTTAATGCAAATACACCATGATCATTCTTTCTTGTATGGTGATAGAGTATTTTGCCTACTTAGAGGATATTCTTGCAGACACATGATGATTCTTCAGAGTTATTGTATAAGTAATTGCATTTTAAAGGCATAAGACTTGCAAGGTCTATGTCTAGCACTAAAGTTCCAAGAGGCAGAAATAAATCATTGCCTTCCACCCATCACTCTGACAGCCTTTAAGTTTGCATAGAATTATTCCTTCCTAAGTCTCAGACTCCATCTATTTGCTGGGTTCTGGATGATATAAAAAGGTGGCAGAGCCTCAGAAGAATAACCTTGATGACTATTGGTTAAGGCACACCATGAGCATATGCTTACTAGATGTTTTTATTCAAAATCTCTCCTTGGTAAGCCCTTTCCTGGCCACAATAACAACAATACTAATTACCTTCTCTATATGACATGTCTTCCTTGCTTTGCTATTTCTTCTGAGAACTTAACACTGTCTAACCAAAAAGTTATGTGACATAATATTATATAGTGTACAGTAGAGCAATATATATTATATAGATTACATTACTCATTTTCTGCATTTACAACTCAAAGGTAAATTCCATGAGATTAGAAATTTTAATTTTTTTTTTTTCACAGGGTATCTCCAGTACTTAGCACATATTGGAAGCTTGATAAGTAGTTGCTGAGTGAATGAAGACAGCATGATTGGTAGTATGGCATCACTTTTACAGTGATATTGAAGCACAAGTGGGAAGCCAGAACTGGTTAAATTTTATATAGGGAAAATTTACATTTGATCTGGATTCTGATGGCTGAATAGGAGTTCACCTTGCAGACAAGGAAGTGTGGAAAGATGCTAATTCAGGAAGAGAGAACAGCACTTGTGGAGCATGGAAATGTGTGTTAACAAGAGCTGTCAATTCTGGGATAGATATCGACAGGACTCGAGGGGAATTTAATAAGAAGCAGAGTGGTCAAGAAGGGCTGGAGAAGAAGGTTGGTAAAAGAAGGTCCCAAAACAAGTAGCAACTGGACTTCTAAGAATCTTTTATATCATGATTGGAAGTTTGAATTTAATTCTTAAGGCAATAAACAATCTTTGAAGGATTTTCTGCAGAGAAAGATCAGATTTGCCCTTGAAAGATCACTCTGTTGGCAGTATGGAAGGTGGATAGGTACTCAATATTTGTTGAGTTAATGAATGATTTCTCAACATTACTTCAGACCTTACAATTTGGTGATTCTTCAAGCTTTACTATAAATATTGGCAGATGAGAAAATAAATAACTCTGAATGATGGAGTAGTTCTAGTGAGGAAGACAAGATTACACCCGTTTTTTCAGAACATTAAAGTTGGGAAACTCCCTAAGCCTCTCACTGGTTCCATAACTATTCCTATCACTACACTAATCTTGATTATTTCTATTAATGATCTCTTTTCTTTGATAATCTTTAACTGTTTTAAACAGAAGCTTTCTACTTTAAAACAAACAAAAAAAACTTTTGATTTTCTGCCGTCTGCCAAAATTGACTTGCTACAAGTCAAGTTTAGCTATGTACTTTTTATTCATTATGGAAAACAGTTAATTCAAATTTAAATATCAATGTTCCCACCATAGATATACACAAACTTACATAAAAACCAGATTGCCAGACAGGCTTTGAGGAGTCTCTGATATACACACATTCAGAACGATTACTCATTTTGAATTCTTTTCAATAGTACACCTCTTATTCTCTCACCTACCCTAGTACTATGGGAATTGGCTCTTAAATGAAAAATCATTTTCTCAGATGGTTGTTTGAAAGCTGTTAGCATGTTTAACCCTGAATAGAAAAGTAGTGTAGGCAAAGCCTAATATGGTTAATGTCCTTATCCAGAAGAGAAATTAAGTAGTCTCATAGTTGCTATTTATATCTAAATATCAACAAGTTTTTTTAGGTTATATGGACTGGCTTGATTTTAAAAAAAATCTTTTGAACTAAGCTTTTAATTATAAAACCTTTAGATAGTAAGGTAGTAAATATTAAGGAAGTAGGAAGCTAATTTTCCCTAATAAAATAAAATCTTTCTCACAGATTATATAAACCAGCATTAGTACCCTGTGAAAGTTTTCATTTGTCATTAATGAAATAGTATTTTGTGAAAAAGTTGACATAAAGTGTTCGCAAATTCATACAAGGCCAGTAAATTTTGACCATCCCAAGGAAAAGTTGAGAATATCTTGCATACCACAGCTCGTGAAGGACATCGTATATGTCACATTTATTCATCTTACACATTCTTTAATTGAGTATGTCATAGGTATCATCAGGCAGATACAAATGAAGAAGATCAATAAGAGCCCTTCTGTGAGGGACAGAGCTCACACTTCAGTAAAAAGGGGAGAAAGACAATGAACAAATTATAAACCACAAGAAATATCAAGTAGTCAGTCATAGAGCTTTAATGAAAATAAAACCAATAAGGAAGGCTACAGGGCTACTCTGCAGGGCTATTAAATGGTCAGAAAAGCCTTGCTGAGAAGACAAGACTTTGATCATCTGATTTTCTTCGAAGGCCTCTCTTACTTCGACAATGTATAATTCAGCAACAACAGCAGTAGCAACAACAACAAATCACACCAGCAGATCAGCAGTTTGAGTTGATCATTTGCCAACTTTTTTTACCTTACACTGTTAGTATTTGAAAGTTACCTGGCTTTATTAGCAAGTACACTTATTTGCTATCTGATTTCCTATTAATGGGATTTAAAACTACCTCTAAAAAAAGGAAATTATGCTTTGAATAGTTAAAATTATCTTATGGATTTGGAGCATATGAAATCAGGGAAGAGTTACAATTAGCCTAAGCCAGTATCAGTTCAAGCTTCCTCCACATGGTTTTACTAATACCCTTCAAATTCTGACTTCTGCCATTCCAGCCATATGTCTCTTTAAGCAGATACACTCTGTAGTGCCAAAGTGTGTCAAGGACATTGCTAGGTTATCAAAATCATTTTTATGCGCAACTTTTTGCAATATTCCAAAGTATTCTTCCT
>NW_006442484.1:20832348-20834988 GCF_000325575.1 Pteropus alecto
CTGAACCCCACCCAAACCCCTAAAATGTAATTTTAATAACACACATTAAAATGTCATGCTGATAATAAACCTAGAGATATATTACAGGGAATCTGTCTGCATTTTCTTAACGCCTTTTGGCACTAACATAATGGCGTAAGCACATGGACTCACACACATTGCCTTTTTTTTTTTTTTTTTTTTGCAGGTTTTGGGTACCGAGTAATGCAAAAATTCATAATGATGTTATTCAGTGGATAAATGTTAATTTAAGAAAGAGCTAGGAAGGTAGGAATATAAATTTATGTTTGAGAGACATACTAAGAGAGTGGGACTGTACATATATATGATGTGGCTTTTAGTTTCTGATCACAGTTTTATCATATTATCCTGTGTTGCTGCTGGGGAAACCAACAAACAGTGGCTTCTGCCATCTCATTGAACAGAGATCTCTGGAAATTGCACCTGTTCATTATGTGAGAAAGCCTTCTGTGGGCAAAGAGGAAGAATTCAGTTTTATTCTCAAACTGTTGCCTAATTCTTATAACTTGTGCATATTTTTTGAGTTATGATTATACAATCTGCTACCCATTTGGGGATAAAAACAGTATTGAAATTGAGCATACTAACTTTAACCAAGCTGCATTTTTTTGTGAATCAGGTTTAAAGCTGATTGCCATACAGCCATGTTCTATAAAAATTAACACACACACACACACACACACACACACACACACACACACACACACACACACATACACACAAGTACATTCTCTCTCATAAACACACCACAGAGTACATCACTTGGAAGCTCATTATTCTTCTAAAATAAAGAGTTAATTTTTTTTTCCTATTGCTCTTCCCATTTTTGAAACACCATGAGTCACGGTGTTTCCCATGTAACAAACACCACGGACTCTTTATTGTCTGTGAGGCTTCCATGTTCTGCAGCAAATTTGAACTGGATGTGTTATATCCTAATTGACAGTAGTGATTAAGCCAAAAATAAGTGCATTCTCCTTTAAATGTTAGCTGCGGCATCAAGTAACATTCCCTACATTATGCCATACTGAAACAAGTCAGTTTGCACAGACCAAAATGTTGATGGATATACAGCAGATCAAAAAGAAGAGAGTCATTTTGAAGTGCTCACTCTCTGTCAGAGACGATAGGCTTGTGAATTTGTACCTCTTTGCAAAAGAGACTTCATATTATTTTGTCAGTTTGTTTCAATTTGAGAGGTGTTGAAAATTGGTATTCATTTTTTTGATATAACCCTTAAATTGTACAATTTAAGAAAACTGACTGAAAGAGATAAATTAAATGGGTAGAAATATTTTCAAATCAAAGACCAACTGACATATATAAAAATGATGTATGTTTCTTACATGGTCCACGGGGAGAATTCTGCAGGCTTGCTATGATCTCTACAATTTGCTTCAGGGCAAACTAGATTCTGGGATATTCTATTATCCCTTTGGTCTGTTTATCATGGAAACTGATGTACAAATCGAGAGTTCTTTTTGGTCTCTTTCTTTATATGTGGTTGGAACTGGTAAGAATTCACTTATCTCATGTCCTCACCTTCAGCAAAGTGCTACAGAAGAGTTCAGTGACCAGTAATCAATTATTATTGAGAAGCAATCAATTGCTAATTTCCATAATTATGCACATCTAAACACTATGAACAAGAAAGAGAAACAAAGCTGCACTCCAAGCATTGCCTTGTTAGCAGTATTTTGTTAACACAGGCTCTAAAAAAAGCTGCCGCAGCTGGTACCACAAATGTGTTTCCAGTATTCAGGCCATCAACGTGATTCGTCGCTAAATGTATAGAATCAGCTTCTTGCTAAAAACTACAATTACAGGTGATATACAGATTGAAATCACAGGGCTGGTTTGTCGAAGAAAATTGTCCTAATGATGGGTTTTCGGATGGGGAATGCAGCTCTTTTCTTTCTCTGTGATGGGTTGTGAAGGCAGCTGCACCTGCCTCTATGCTGTATTCTGCCGCACTTAATGATATCTGATGATATCATTAGGCAAAGTGTTCATAAACAGATGTTGAGCCTGTGCCTAAATGCTGTCAGATGAGCGGTTGCTGGCCTGAAACAGTATTATTTATATAGAACATTTACGTTTGTTATGTTAATAACCCCACTATTAGCTCTCTGGATGTTACGTTAGGAATGTAAATGTAGTTAATATGAATAACAACCTCTTTACTCTTTGTGCTGCAGTTGAGTATAACTTTTAGGCTTTGGGAGAGAAACAAAGATCCCCCCACCAAGTCCTTTTGACTTCTTTTCTTTCTTTTTGTATTTGGTCACCAATTGAAATTTTGATCAGAAGATAAATGGAAGGAATTCATAGGACAGATGTTAAATATTAGGATTTGATTTTCCTAACACTAAATAATTTCTGATTCTGATGCCTGTGGATTTTCTTATGTGAACCCAATCCGTAATCCTAATACATTAGGGTTGTGATCATGGACACTGAGTTGACAAGTATCCATTTCAAGGAGAAAGTTCTCAACACACTGTTGGATATGGACCCATTTTGTTCTAGCTTTTTCTCTGACACTACCACATTTTTTTTCCCCATATGACATATTGGAATGCTGAAGTCATATGTCATAGCAGTTTTTTTTTTTTTTTT
>NW_006442484.1:20835000-20857746 GCF_000325575.1 Pteropus alecto
TTGCGTTGGTGATTTAGGCATTACCTTGATGTCATGGTTGCAGTGCCTAAAAATGCCACACGACAATTACTGTTTCTGGATGTTTAAGCCAAAGTTGAATTTTGTATCTCATAGTTAATTCATGTAAGTTATGTAAATTCGGACAGTCATCAAATGTGCACTATTTCTCTGAAATACTGTTCTACTGATATAGCCACATTATTTTTTTTTTGAAAGTGTCTTTGTCGTTTTTTATGACATTTTAACTCTTTCAGGAATTTTCAATAGTGAAAAATTGCACTACCCTATTTTTAAGATCAGGAAAACTGTTATTTCAAATTTTTAATGAAGAAAAAAACAGTGTTAAACTGGTGCTTCATTATGACCATAATTAGAGGTTAGAGTGATTTTTGAAGTGTCATTCTCATCTCAATTATGCTTATGAAATCATTCATATTGCCAAAACTGGTAAAGATGTCTATGTGTGTTTGTTTCAAAGTCTGTAGGTGTGAATGGTGTACAAGACGTATGTGTTTACATATGTAATTTCTTTCATTTTATCTTATACCTAAGGATGACCTGAATTATCTTTGATTTTAAATAATCATAGTGGAATCTCAAAAATGGCAGTTTTTCCTATGCTCCTACTATACATCATTTCAATTCTGATCTTCTGGGAAATGCTAGAAACTTTGGTTTCTTTTTACATGGAAATTTACTATCATCTTCCACATAAGCAAGTGGGGAAAGTAAATTAAATCAGAGGATATTCTATTTCACATAAATTGCTTCCTGACTATGATGTTTACATGAATATTATAAAAAATCAGTAACTTCTTAAATTGGAATGCTTAAAAGATAACTTCTCTTAAAACAGGCCTTTAAGAGAAATTTGGGTACTAGAAGGAATGAAATAACTCTCAACATATTCTGAACGACACATGCAAATATAAAATGTCAAAGTCACTCTGAGGACCTGTTAAGTTATTTAGACCTTCCAACATGTCCAGGATGTCTTTTATAGGGGGAAATCTAAAGCAAGGAGTGAGGAACTTTGGCATTGTACTTTGATTTGTTTGACACTCTTAAGTTGTTGAGAAGAAACTTGAGGATTGCCTTTTTATTTGTTCATCCAATCAACACTTAGAAAATCTAGCCAATAAAAATGTTCATTCTGAACCCCTCAGAAATTTAGATCGATTTGAGTGAGAGGATAAAGGGAACTGCAGAAAGCATCACAACTATTGTTGAAACAAGATCAATTCATCAAAGTCTTTTTAAGAGGCATGGATGTTCACCATTATCTACAAGAAGTCTTCATTTCCTGTCTTCTCTTCAGTAGCAGTAATTCTGACCAGTTCATTAGCATGAATGCATGCACATAGCATATATTAATTTCTCTTTATTCTTAAAGATGTTAAATGATGCAGTTATTTAGCCTGTAATTTTCAAATGTTTCAGTTTCTTATGTTGACATTTGGTCATAGTCACTTTGAATGTGAAAATATCTCTGCTGAGGCCTATCGATGCATTTTACCATTTTTTGGTTGGGGGGATGTTTCTATTTACCTAAGGAACCAAATATTTTTGCAAATCACTTGATGCATAATAAATATCATTTGTATTTGCCTGATGACACAATCCCCCTATGTGCAGGGATTGTTGCTTTTCCTATGTCCCACAGTAAACTCCAGAGTTTAAATTGAAGTCAATGAATAAATTGGAATCAAGCAGTGTGAATTCTAGCCTTGGCTTGGCAGATTACTGTCTATGCTTGAGCAAGTGCATTACCTTTTTAGGTCTCAATTTCTCTGCCGTAATATATTTATACCACTTTATTATCTTTTTTCTTGGAAAGATATCTATATAGATAATAAAATTTTAAGACTTGTAGAAAAATAGCATATGAGTCCAATTTCAATTGAAACTGAGTGGCAGTTAGTATTGTTATATTAAAATATAATAGGCCTTTTTGAGCAAATACATTAAAATAAACACTTATTACAGAATATCTCCTTGTGATAATAGTATTATCTTGTCACTAATTTTGTTAGGTTTTTGTTATTTTCTTAATTTTTCATTTATGCCTCCATGATGGAGAGAAGGTATATGAAAAATATATTTTACCAACGCAAATAATACCATTTGCCTATTGTCAAAATATTCCCTCTGAAATGAAATTTACTTAAAAAGAATCTGTCCTTTTTTATAGTTAGCTTAATTTCCATCATGTTTTTATAAAACATGTCTTTGATTCACTGATATGTGAGTCACTGATATGGCATTTTGTGTCACTGAAACAACCAGAGACTTTTATTACTTGCCTGAGTTTCAACATCTGTAATAGTACATTTCACGTAGAACTTTACATATTAATGCATTTAAGAAAAATGTTTGCCTTTTATAAGTTAAACTAGTATCTTTAAAAATGGGTCATAACTAATTTTTTATATCAAAGACAAGTTAGAATTACTTGGGGGATGCTAATTAATTCACTATTTTTTATCACTCATTTTTCTAACTTATGAAGTTATTATTTTGTATATTAGATGGGCCTCAAGGAGTAAATAGAAAATATAAAACATTTAGTCAACTATGCCTGTTCTCTTTATGTAACTTACTGGGCTTTATTAAAATATTCATTGTGTGATGGTTTATATGTAAAGCCTATTTGAAAGTTGATGTGTCTTACATTGTGTCCAGAGATCATTTGAGATTCAGTGAGAGGAAATTTGGGGACTTCAGGTTAGTAGATGTGTCGTAGTTATTTAAGGTTAACAGTTGAAAAATGAATCAAGTATGCAGAGACTGCTTTGCCAGTAAAAAAAAATGTAAAAAGTATGTGCATTAAGATGAATTCCTCTTTGTTATTTAGTGTGTGTAATGATTGGTCTGTTCCTGCAGTTTTGTGTTGGTGCCTCAGTCTAAAATAGTCATAAATAGCCATAAGCAATCAACAAAGAAAAGTATTTTAAAGGATCATTGTGATACATGTTTTTGATAAGGCACATCCTTTCATTGAGTGCTTTAATATCATCAGGGAATTGTCCAAATAACTGTACCTCAGAGATGATTTTTACCTCGAAAGGAGAGAGTACAGAGGAGGACAAAGAGTGAGAGAGAAAGCAAGACAACTGAATTTTTGGATATAACACTGTTGACCAAATTTGCCTTCATTATGCAAAATGCTTAAATGAACAAAACATATTTGCCATGATGAACAGAACTTGCCCTAGATGGTTAGAGTCACCAGTAACTTGGGTCCTTTTCTTCTATAAAGAAAAGATTTTTAACCTGAGAGGATACGTGATGACTGTGATGGTAGCCCAAATTTGAGCACTTGTAATTACTTTAGCTTGCAATTAAGCAGCAGACTTGTGGTGGGAGGATTAATGTGAGAAGATTCCCCATTTTTCAATTTTGTGTCAACATCAATAAGATTGAACTAATCGCTAACTGGCATTTAGACAATGAACTACTCCAATACTCTGGAGCTTTGATGTAATATGACATGGAATTAGGAATATGATATTTTTATTTTAGATAACAGAGAATGGTATTTATTCCTGGAAAGTAACAGTCTCATTATAATATTAGTATCTATACCAAATATAGATAATATATATGAACCATCAGAGAAGTGTTTATAGGATCAGTTCACTATTTATAGTATACATTTATTCACAAGATATAAATTTCCTAGAATTTATTACCTTGGACAAAATTGTTGGAAGCTCATGTTATTCATCAAAAATTAGGACAAAACTTTACCCTGAATAGCTCTGTTGTCCCCATCTTTCAACTGTCATTATAAGAATTCTTTGTGGTTTTGATTCATATTGTATTGCAGAATTTTAATTGTCTTTTTCTCGTTGTCTTTGACATAAAATATTCTAGCATATTTAGTGATTTTCAGGATTTTATGACATATTTTCCAAAACAATTTATAATTTGGGAAACATTTATACGAAGAGTTTTCTTTTTGTACAACTATCATCTAAATAAATAAATAAAAATATTCTCAGCAAGTTACCACTAGAAAATTACATTATTAGGATTCACTTAATAGATCTTTAAAAAACATGCCCTTTCCTACCTTCTAGAGTCATTGAAATAAAATAATGATCTTTAAAATATGGTTTTTTCAAGACACATAAGTATTAAGAATTTAATTTTAATCATCCATGATTAGCATTATTATTTAGAATAACATTTTCTAAAATGTGAGTCATGGTACCCATGATGCTCTATGGAAAAATTATCTGTAGTCAAATAAGTATGAGAAAATTTTTGTGCACTATTACCCTCACAGAGAGTCACATTATAAATTAACATTTAAAAAGAATGTAGGAAGTCCTGCATAACAGTATTTCTTTGCCTAACTTAGTGTCTTAAAAATTTATGTAATTATTAAATGCATTTTTCTTTTTGGATTATATATGCAGAACTGCTGTTCAACCCAATTCACTTTGAAAAACATTGCAGAATTTTTTTTTTTTTTTTTATGAAAAGGATAGGCAGATTACTTACACATAAATAATCTGACTCATCTTGAAAATTTTATTTTCTTTCATTTTCTGAATCTGCTAATTGAATATCTAAAATATGTTACCCAGTTGGATATACATCGTTCTTGAAGAGTGAACAATCTTTGAAAGTTTCATTACATCATTATTAACAAAAACTATTATGTTCAAATTTTACATTAATAAATACTCTGAATTTTCAAATTTAGAATTTTTCACACTGTTGAAATGACATAAAACATTGAATCAGAACATAACTTTTAAAAATAATTTGAAGAAACATTATTTTTCAAAAAAAGTGGATTACTATAATAATGCGTTTTAAAAAATTAGAAGGCAGATAAGCAAGAAATGATTGACATTAAAGCAAGGCCAAGATGAGGTCAGGCCTTTAAGAGAAACATGTTAAGCTATAGAGTTTCTATAGAGTTTTTTTTATAGAGTTTTCAGCAAACTGGGACAGTGCAGCAACATATTGATACCCCATTGGTTAATAGGTAAACATCCTATTGGTCTCCACACTCTATATTTCAGCTAAATATGTGGTGTAAAGGTGTTTTATCATTTCTAAAGATCTTTCTATTTTTTGAGACTCTCAAAGCAGTTACTTATTCAGTTATATAAATGAAGAACCTCCATAGGAATTATGACATGGGAGCAATATCTAGTAATATTGCCTAAGAATCTTCAACTTGAAACCAATGATCAAAAGCTTTTTTTCTTTTCAGAGATCTAAAATTATGAAATGGGTGTAGCCTGATTTCATTATTTTCTTATATTTGTTGAATGATTCAAAAATTTTAAATGCAACTTATAAACTATTTTTAGAATACACTGAGCTTATTTTGAGGTGTTTAGCAATTGATTCTTATTGGTAAATATTTCCTTGGAATGTCAGTAATTGTTTTTCAGTTCAATAATGTCAGTAACCAAATCATCATTGAGGCGGTCCTAATGTTGTAATGATGGCACAAGCATTTAAGGCTCTAAAATGATGCTCTCCACAGTGTGATTTTATCTGCTTTGGTTTTTTTTTTTTTTTTTAAACTAAGAATCCTTCATTTGCATTGGCTTCAGTGAAACATAAATGGCCCTCTGAACTACTTCCTGATGAATGAGTTCCTAACGGAAATGACAATTATCCCACATTCATAGATTAAAACAAGAAATTTCTATCATCTCCAAGTGTCTTCACACTTTCAGAGGAAACTGGTGAGCTCTGAGGTTCAGTATGGGAGGCAGAGTTTTGAAACTGCAGCTTTTCCTTCCCAAGAACTGCGCTTACCTCAGTCAGAGTGAAAATGTAGAAATCTGTGACATAATGATAGTGGCGCTATTTGTGCAAACAAGTGTCTCATTGAAAGCAAAGAAGCGCATTGCTTGAAAGGATCCTTTAGAACCTTGAAATGAAAGTATGACTGCCTAAGAACACACTCATGCACACAGTAGTTTTTCAGCACTGCCGGCTTAGCTAGCAAACAAAATATGGTTCAAATGGCTTAACACTCCTAGAAACGGAAGGCACCAGTTTAATGGGTCTCCTCTGCTTGAAATTAAAGTAGAAGGAGTTTTACGGAGAACAGTATTCAATAACAAAATATTAAATGATAAACACAGATTGCTTAAAATCAGACGAGCCATTTTAAGAAAGCATTTTAGCTCATCATGATATGTAGCACCTTATTTAAATTAGGAGGTGTTAATTCGTAGCTTGAATAATATATTAATATAATATGTAAAGTGAATGGCATTGTTAATCACAGTCGCGCCTGGAACGACTTTGCTTCTGTGCACTGAATGTTAATTTTGCAAAACATTAATTTCAAAGATTTTGCAGCAGTGCTTTTGTAATTAAATATTAATGTCACATGTTATTGCAGTAGCATGTTTATGAAAGCCGGCAACACTTCAAGTCAACTCATTTGTTTTTATATTTATTCTTGTACATCTGCAATCCCTTCCATTTCACAATTTCAAAGTGAAGGCCATTTTGAATAGTCAATATGTGAACATTTTTCATTGTAAGCGTTTTTTAACATCCAACAGGGTAAATATTTAATGTTGTGTTTTTAGCTGGTATAATTTTTCAGAAAATTGGCTATAACTTTTAACAACTCAAAGGTACCTAAACTGTCTCCAATTTTGGCATAAGTGATCTGAAAATAAAGTAGCAATAAATGTGATGAAGCTGTGTAAAAATATTTAAGAATTAGAAGGCTTTATATGAAAGTTTGAAATTGGAACTGCAATTCTGTGCATGAGAAACCTCAGCGGTTACTTATTTTTATATATTTTCATTATAACACTATTATCTCAAGAAAATTAAAAAAAATAAAATAAAACTCACTTTTGGTTAACTTTGACCAAGTTCTATAACTAGACAAGAGTAAGAAAATCTCACTTCACAGTCACGTGCTTCATCCTTATTACGTTTTGAAGTTATGCATTTGCTTTAAAAGAGAATCCCTTTAATGCTCACCAGCTTACTCTAAGTATATACAATATATATGTCATTATATTGGTTTGTCCATGACTACTTTGACTGAATTGCTACATTCAGTGTTTTGCCCATGATACTCCCAATCTGCTAATTACATTTAGCCTAAAAATAAAGTCATTTCCATTATTGAACCTTGACAACAAGAAATAACATTCAAGGGATTGTATTTTAAAGCTGTTGTTTTATCCATCTAGTAAAGTTGTCTTTTAGAATCAAGTCCCTTAGATACATTTTTTTTTTTTTTTGGAATTATGGAGTGAGTTAGCCATACTCCAAAAAAAGAAAAAAAAAAAGAGGAAGAAAGAAAAAAATCAAGATACATTATGTTTGGTTATGGGCACATTTAACAGTTAAAAATTATATCTGCACCTGATGTTGCATGTTAACAGCTAATGCCATTTGACAGTGATGAAATTAAAGGATGAAGAAGAGATACAAACTACATTTTACAAGCATGATGGGTCTCCAACAATGCCATTTAAATATTATTTGTCACTATTTAAAATGAACCTTTCCCCTTTAAGCTATGCCATTACGCTCATTTGTCCTGTCACTGCTGACAGGCTATATGACTCACACACAAAAATGGTCATTAGGTACTGCATCTTCATCTTATTTAAAAAAAAAAAAAAGAAAGAAAGAAAGAAAGAAAGCATTCTGATGCCTCTAAAAGCCTATAATTATTTTCAACCGAAGAGATAGTGTTGCTCAGAAGGTAATTTAATAACCTTTTGCATGTACCTGGGGAATGCCTCTCCAGGGGACCAAGGTGCCGACATGCCATTCAGTCGTCAAAACATGACCTTTAATGGTTGCTTGGAGAGAAGTTAGCGTGCAATGTTGTACACAGTGCAATGCTAATTCTGCTTTCTAATATATGCAAAATTTAGTTCTTGAGCAATGATCTTTGTAAGATGAATTAATATAGGTACTGCTCTAGGAAACAAAAGAAATTGCAATGTGAAAGCTTCCCTCTACCCATGATCTTTTATACTTCAGTTTGAAGTAGCTAACAACTTGTGCCATTTGTATAAAAAAATAGTGTGAAACACTCCAGAAGTCATTTGCTTCTTTCCCCCCTTTAAGTTGGTTGATGAATTCTATTCTGTATACTACAGAAATGTAAAATAGGATTAAAGGGATTTCTTTGATAAGTTTATTTCCCAAAATAAGGCACTGGCCCAACTCCATGAAAAAGAAAAAGAAAAGCTTACCTTTAATATACCCTCTCTGCTTAACAACACAAGCTATGTGGCTCGCTGAAATTATTAATGCAGCTACTGAGTTAATTAAAAAAGGAAATCCTTCATGGGTTTTCCTGTTAAAATATGATATTTTGAACACTTGCATATACAAAAAGATGCACAGGCTGCTTCTTGTGACAACCAGGTTCAGAAGCTCCTTATTTTGGTAGTCTGATATTAGATCCCGCCTTAGAAATGCTGGAATTTCAACTCCTACCCCTGACACGCCATCCGTCAATTTATTAGCACGCTGGTGCAGTAAGCCACTGAACAGGCTATATCAATTCGTTTAGTTTTTTTCTTTAAAATGTCTGTAATCCTCAGCTCTGCTCTCTCAACCGGTCAGCATTAAAGATTTATGTTGCACTTTTTTTCATTGCCACACCTGAATATGGATTACTTAAATGGGCTGTAAATAATTCATATCTGGGAATAAGTTTCCATTACTGACCAATGTTGTAGTTTAATATACTGTATTATGGGTTATACAATTTTAGATTGTTTTCTGTGTGCATTCAGCAGTCAGGCAGACAACAGTTTAAGTGAAAAGGGTGAGATGTTTGTTCAGCTTATTTTCATGTTCACTCTGTGCTCAAATCAGCAACAGGGCTAAAGGAAACAGAAAGCGACTTTCGACTGCATGTTTTTCTGCTATTTATGGAAATCTTTAAAAAAACAAAAAACACTTGACCTGAAACAAAATAGCAAAAATGTGTAATTGTATATTATTGATAAATTCAAGAAAGAAATAAAATGTGTTAATGTAGGTGGCTAGAATTGTCTTAGTCCTTCAGAATTAGAAAATAATCTTGATTCTTGTACCCAAAGGTTAACTTCCCAATTCAATGCTAGATTATTCTATGCATAAGATGCTCATAATAAAATTATAATTTACTTGACAGGTAAGTTTGAATGAGGCTATTTGTGGATGAAATACACAAAATGTTAAAGTGTAAGATATCTTTAAAACATAAGCAAGTGTTTACTCTTAAAAGAGCTTTAAACATTTTAAGATTAAGTTGAGTATAATAAAAATTAATAATAGATTAATACATGAAAATCTATGAAGACACATAAGATAATGATTTAAAAAGGAATAATTTAAAAAGATGAATTAAAAAGTCGAATCAGAAAAGAAGGCCAGCATAAACTAGGGAAAAACATGCTGTGAATAAAGTCTGTTAGATCTTGAAATAGGAGAACTGCTAAATAATGCATAGTTTTATTTTTCTATAATTTGCATAAACCTTAAGAGAGTATTTATTTGTGTAAAACTTGATGTATCGAGTAAGGAGAATGAAAAAATGGCATTCATTTTGTTTTCATTTTGGTATTTAGGAAAAATATTCTGTTACATATGGACTACTTAGACCTAATCATCTGACTGAATGTGATGTGTGTCTTGAGCCAGGTTGGAAAGGGGCTGGCTGGAGAACAGTGCCCTGGTCTTGCTGCAGGCGATGCAGGTTGGCCCATGCTCTGCTGGGGAGCAGATGGTGAGCCAATGCTTGTAGTCACACTTACCTTCCTTGCTAAATCCATAATCCCTCACTGGACACGGAGCCAAGGCAGGCTTTGGAGGCAGAAAGGAGGTTACAATCTGGACTTGGGTAGTGACTGCCAGAACTGAGAAAACAGCTCAGAAATTTCAAATGCTTAACAAGTTATCTGTCTTGTCCCTAAGCCAGTACAGCATTTTTAAAAGTAATTAAGACATGATTGAAAATGTGTATGCCATCTAAATACAAAAATCTTCAAAAATCATCAAAACCAATAATGAAAAGCCACATTTAATATGGCATTATGCACAAAATACATTTAAAATAAATTATATTTTTGTGTTTAAAAGAAAATATATAAAGTAAAAAACAGGAAAGAGAAAGCATTTATTTTATAGGAAAAGGCATTTTTCTTTATAAACTTTGACCTTATAAAGGAAAATATTTCATACATGCCTGTAAATATGCTGCATGTATGAAATATTTTCCTCCTGTAAGGAAATGCATAGCTATGTAACATCTAAATCTCTACTAACATATGTTCCTCTCTATGTTATTCTTTAAGAATATTAAATGATTATAGTTATTTTTTCTATATATAATATAGTTATGCGTGTATATGTATGTTTTTATATGTGTGAGTGGGGTTCATTATCAACACAGACATTATAACTCAGAAAGACAAAATAAAAATATTGAGTGGATAGCCAAATCTAATGATTTGTAATAGAAGGGATAGTAAATGCCATCTGTTTAATGTAAAACAAATTTTTAAAAAACTGATAAAATGCATACATATCTTATAAATTGAACTATGGCAAAATTTATATAAAACAGAACATATATAAATTGTCAACATATTTCATTAGGGTGAGATTAACTTAAACATGTAGTATCTACATAATAATATGATATAAGAAAAATAATATGATATAAGAAAAAATAAAATTGATTATGGTTTATACTATATGACAAATATTTTTTGAAAACATGTTTTAGTCTACTTTAGTAAGTATAACAAAATTCCTTAGTTTTCTCTACTGAATTTTTATGGCCCTCATTCTCTTAGGCAAAAAAATTCTTTTGCATTCTCATATTGAAGTTCACTCACTTGAGCAGATTTCTTATAGCCTTCATTAGTCCATTGTACCACCTCTATTGAGCAAGCTGTTAAAATGCTACCAACACTCTACTCATATATATGAATAACTTGAGCTCTCCACTTTGAGACCATCATTAACTTTTTTCCTTATTCTCTTTTTTGCTCCCCCTGCCCTTTTTTTATTGCCTTTCTTTTATAAAGTATTTAGCATCCTTACCTATACTTAGGAAATATCTTAATTTCTTTTTTTTATAAATCTCCTTCAGAATTCATTTTTTGCCAATGCCCTCCATCTCTAAATATGTCTTTTCTTGAGAATACTGTTTTCTTTAAAAATTAATATAAAGACATAAACAAAGAAAATTGTAGAAACATCTTACTCTGCCTCACCTTAGAGTTCAAGAAATGTGCCTTGATATGCAATATGATTAGATCGGTATTTAAAAAGGAAATGTAACAGCAAAAATGTTCAATATCACTACATTTTATAACTATGTTTATAAATAAAAAATAAAAAATTTTATTTATATAATATGCTTATTTAACTTTTATTTTAATCTTAGTATACATTGAAAAAGTAAACTCCAAAATGTGATATTTATAACAAATTTTTATGATTTTAATAGGAAAATTTTATACTATAAAATGACATGGTAGTTTATCACTTTACCCCCAAACCTAAAATGAAAATATATCTTATGTTATTTGCATTTTTTTGAGGTGGGGATAATTTCATAGGCTTTCAAACAGGCCTGAAAGAGATTGATTTAATATGATTTTTGTTTTCAGATGAAAACAGAAAGAAACAAAACTCTAAAAATTACTTTTAACAATTTAAGTTTCCTGTAAAATTACATTTCTATAATATCAAAAGATTAATCTAGAACACTGTGGGCATCAACAGTTTAAAAACTAACAAATGAAGAAAAGGTGTAAGATAATTTTACTGGGAGCTAAAGACAATACAAAGAAGTATAAGACAGTCCCTCCTTTAAGAGTTTTTAACAAAGACATTGGACTTGAAAATGGGAGACCTGAGTTTTCCAGATCTTCCTCTTGCAGACTACAGAAATGTTAAAAAGTATTTGCATTTCGGGACCTCATTTCCCTCATTCATACAATTATAGCATTTGCCTAATGATTTCTAGCATGTTGATCACCTATAGAGGTCCCCAACCTTTTTGGCATCAGGGACCAGTGCTCCAGTGAGAATCTAATGCATGATGACCTGAGGTGGAGCTGAGGCGGTGATGCTAACACTGGGGAGCCGCTGCAAATACAGATGAAGCTTTGCTTGCTCACCCATCGCTCACTTCCTGCTGTGCGGCCCGGTTCCTAAAAGGCCACAGACTGGTACTGGTCCACGACCCAGGCTTTCAGGACCACTGAGTCCTACAAAACACTGACTATGTAAACATATAGAGACAAACTAAAGAGGTAGATAACAAAGAGTTAGGTACCAATAAGTAGCACGTTGCAGCTGATGTCCCTGGGAAATAAATGATTCATTACCAAGTAAGTGGTTCAGGCAATACTTGAGGCCAGTTAATAGGATGGACATTTATGTGAATTCCTATTGTTTTATATTTTAAATTTTCATTGTCTAACTTTTGATACACAATTTGAAACACATTTTGGCCAAATTAAATTGAGATGTGAACAATGGGAAACATTTCAAATATAGGCCTCCAAGCAAAATTTTGTAACATCCCTCATGTCTCAGGACAATACCACAAGAAATGCCATGGCCATGTACCTGCTAGAATCCCAGAATTGCAGAGAAGAAGCTATATCTATAACCACAAGAGAGAAAGTGAGTATCAGATGTGAGCTGTACAAGCAAAAAATGTACTGCCGATTGAATTAGAAATCTAATTTATCTAAATTCTTGGAGGTGGTTTCTGATTTCTAGTTATATCTTCAGCACTTTGATATGTCACCTACTAAGCTGCAGAGAGGCATATGCCAATTCTTATGTGGTATATAAAGCCTCCAAGTAATTATTATATTGTCCATCAACATTATCACAAACATTATTAATTAAGAGAGACCTCTGCATTTCCTTAAAAGGGAATAGTACTCTTAATGGCAAATGACCTATCGTAGAATTGGAAATGACTGTGTTGTCAGAAGTTGCATCTCTTGGATGCAGCATAAAGCAGAGATTTTGATGTTAATGGTCATGGAAGATTCTGTGTTGCCATCTGTCAGGAATTATTTACTAGTTTTCGCTGACCAAATTCCAAATTAAGGGGCTCATTTACTGGCTCAAACTCACCCTCTATCTTAATTACAAATAGTCTCCATCTTTACTATTTATGATCTGTTATAAAATATATGGACTTCAATGGACGTAAGTAAGATACTTTCAATTCTGCTCCCTCTTCTTTAGTTCAGGTACTCATCATTTTTTGATGAAATTTGTACCACAGGTTCCTAAACCATATTTACATCAGCCTTCTTTACTCATTTTAAACCATACTCCTAGGGCTGGCTGCCAGATAAATTATTTTAAAATACAAATTTCTTTCATAGTTGGCCACACATTATAGTTCCTCCATGACTCCCCTTAGCTTTTAGGAAAAAAGTTCCAACTCTTCACTATAACTTTTAAAGCTCTCCATGATCTGGCCCTGCTTATTTCTTTAGCCTTCTATCCTATGCTGCATCTAAGTTCTATCCATCCTAAAAGCATACCTATAGTTATCAAACTTTGTCCTTCCTCCTTTCATTGGCCTTTTAAAAACTATTCTGTTTACCAGGAAGGCTCTTCTATGTAGCTACATCTCCTAATTTTTCTCTCAATAAACTCTTTCTTATACTCGCTTTAGATGACATGTCCTCCAAAAGACCATTCCTAATCGCTCCCTCCAAGTCTCGGTAAACATATCCTTCTTTTGTGCTCCCATAATGCCCTGAACTATCACAATTATACATGGGAGTGAAATTATCTGTTTGCTTTTCTATCTACCCAATTTGAATACGAACTTTAAGTTTAGGCATTAGATTATATTCCTCTTTGCACTCCCAAAGCCTAGACTAGTATGTGTCAAAAAGCAGTATTTGACATTGTTGACCTTTCTGTTCCTGGCATAGTATCTTCTTTTGGCTTCTTTGGCTCTCAAGGGATATTTCTTCTGTCTCCTAGTTTTCTGCCTCCTCCTCACCATCTCTTACTTGTGGAGTTAAACAGGGCTTGGTTTTCAACCCCTTTATCTCCTTAATATCTCTATTTGTCTAGTTGATCTTATTCGGGAACATGGCTTGAAATTATTATATACATGCCACACACACTCAAATCTACATCTAGCCTTGGCCATAGATCTCCAGACCGGTACGTCCAGCTCTCTCTTTGATGTCTTCATTTGGATGTTTGATGTTTCCTAAACTAACAAGACAAAACTACTTGTTTTCCTCTCCACTCAAAATCTGTTTCTCTGTTGGTATTTTCCATCATGACAAGTCACTCCAACCACTTAGTCATTCAAGATAAAAGTCTAGGTTTCATTCTTAATTCCTATCTAGATCCAGCTTAGTCAAATCATCAGTATGACTTCTCAGCCCTACATCAAAGCAACCTGAATGCATCTACCTTTTTCTATCTCTATTAAGCCAACATCATCATTCTCTGAATACTGTAATAATCTTCTAGTTGGCCACCATACTTCTGTTATATCCCTTTTGTCATCCATTGTTAAACAGCAGCCAGAGCATTCTTCTAAATATGTTAATGAAATCATGCCATTGACCTATTCAAAGCTTTACAGTAATTTTCATTTTATTTAGAATAAAAATTTAATATTCTGGTTTAATGCACTCTACATGATTCATCCGCATTCCAAATGTTCTAGTCCCATCTCATTCCATCCTCCTCTTTTTTACTTTGTTCCAGTCACACTGTTCTTTACTTTCCTGAACATGTTAACTCAGTTTTGCCTTACAGGTTGTGTCCTTACTGTTTCCTTTGTCTAGACCATTCCTGCGCTTGATCTTTGTACAGTTTTTTTTTTCTTTCTGTCATTCAGATTTCACTTACTTTCTAAGACTTTTCCTCAATGGCAATTTTAAAAGTAACAGTCGTTTCCTGTTACATTATACTAGTTTAATACTCTGAAAAACAATTATCATTATTATACATTTCTGTTTGTTTGTTAATCAATTTTTGGTATATCTTTTTCAACCCCCCCCCCAAAAATGTTAACTTCATCAGAGCATGAGACTTGCTTATGTTATTCAATGCAGTATCTCCAGCACCTAGAACTGGGTATAAAACAGTAGAAACTCAATGAATATATGTTAGATAACTGAAATAATGATCACTCAGGAAATCTAGTTTGAAGGAGTGCAATTTAGAATGTCATGAATTTGAGGATTGCTACGAAAAAATGGAGAATAGAAGTTACCATGCCTACAAAGAACTCATACGACTCAATAACAACAAAAAAATAAATGATCCCATCAAAAAATGGGCAGAGGACCTGAACAGACATTTCTCCCTAGAGGACATACGAATGGCCAACAAATATATGAAAAGATGCTCAACATTGCTAGCTATTAGAGAAACGCAAATCAAAACCACAATGAGATACCATCTCACACCTGTTAGAATGGCTATAATGCACAAAGCAAGTAACAAATGCGGGAGAGGATGCAGAGAAAATGGGACCCTCATACACTGCTGGTGGGACTGCAAATTGGTACAGCCACTATAGAAAACATTATGAAGGTTCCTCAAAAAACTAAGAATTGATCTACACACTCATTATTCACAGTGACCAGGACATGGAAGCAACTGAAGTGTCCTACAATAGATGATTGGCTAAAGAAGCTGTGGCACATATATACAATGGAATATTACTCAGCCATAAGAAGAGATGAAATACTGCCATTTGTGACAACATGGATGGAACTCAAGATAACCATGCTAGGCGAAATGAGCCAGACAGAAAAAGTTGAAAATCACGTGATATCATTTACATGTAGGATATAAACCTAAAAGCAACAAATGAACAGGACAAACAGAGACTCAAGGACATGGACAATGGACAAGTGCAGAGAATAGGCGTAGGGGGGAGGAGGGGAGAGGTAGAAGGGGTGAAGAGGGTCAAATATAGGGGAGTAGAGAAGGGTGAAGTGGGTAAAGAGAATCAAATATATGGTAGCTGAAGGAAACTGGACTTTTGGTGGTAAACACACAATAGAATATACAGATGTCAAATTATAATGTACACCTAAAATTATATAATTGTATTAACCAATGTTACCCCAATAAACTTAGTAAAAAATTATTTAAAAAAAGAAGTTACCATGCCCTTTGTCAGTGAGTAAACATTAAAAAATAGATTGCTAGAGTAGAGAAGGGCCTTTCAAATTATCTGATTTTGTCCTAAGAAGTACTGATGAAGCCAAATCCTCTCTTTCAACTATTTCTTTCCAGAGAAAGAAGCAAGAGAAGTAGAAGTCAGAGAGGACACAATAGCAGAAATTAAAAAGCATTCAGCAGTCCATTACGTATATTAACGATTACTAAATAATTCTCTCTCTGATCTCAGAAATCGTAATGAGCAGTTCCTCATTAACCTTAGCCTATGAGGAGATTACTTGGTTTATTTTAGATACCTTAATCTTCTTGCGCTATTATGAAATATTCATGTTTTTATTTTCCTGAACTTAAACTTGGAAATTATTTTGTTTTCTCACAGAAATGATTTAGGAAATATTCAAAGGGGAAATACCCCAACATTTCAACATTTATTTATGCAAGGAATATTTATTAAGTACTTTCTAAAAAATGTGAAATCTAATAAAATATACAAAACATAAGCATAATGTTTGTAAAATATGCAGGGCAATTATATTTAAAATATTCTAAGTACTAAATAAATGCTAGAAAACTTCAAAAGAGGGAGAAATTATGCCCCAATGAATGATGAGTAGGGCTCATGTAGTACAATATCAAGAAAGTTTGGCTTTGAAGTATACATAGAAATTCACTATATATATAAAGGAGAATAAGCAGAAGCGGAAGAGGGGAAGAGGCAAGGAAGAAGAAGGAGAAGGAAAAAAGGAGAAGGAGAGGGAGAGAAGAAGGAAGAGAGAGAAGTGATTTCAAGAAAAAAGAGAAATTTGAGCAGGGTATGAAAAAAGGACTATCATGGGGTATGTGCAATATTTAAATAAATAGTTTGATTCCATGGGGCACTATAGACAAGGAGAGGAGTAAGAAGTAAGGATGGGACAATAGTCTTTGGATCTTTTATCACAGAGGGTGTGGCATTCAGAATAAGGAGAAGTGCTCTAAAGTTCTCTGTAGACAACTGATCATCCAATTTTTGTCAAAACCCTATGACGCCTAACTCCTATGTTTTGTCTTATCTTGTGATACTTCTGTTTTCATCTTTGGCTTCTGATCCATTCAGCCCTAAGGAATAAAGTCAATAAAAAGTCACCAGACCATCTATTAGGACAGAGTGAGTACTCAGCAAATGCTTTCAAAAAGACTCCCAAATATTTGGCCCAAAGTTCTATTACTTTAGGCCTTGGAAAAATCTGAAAGATTTTTCAGATTAAAATTTCTAGGCTATTGATTTGATTTTCTGCTGCTTACTTTCTAGTTGGTAGTTTCTACATAGAACATGCTGATATCTTCATCTGGAGGATGCCACATTGCGAAGTACACTACACATTTTGAGTACTCAGGGATGCTGTATCATAATATGCACCAACCTTCACATCCGTCCTGATGTCTAACTCCTATCTTTTCTATATGCCACCAATTCTATGCAAAAAAATTGATAGAAAGAGCCTGAACTGTAAAGATAGAATCTCTTGGAATTGCATCTTGGCTCCTCATTTAGAATTTTCAAGGATTTGGGGCGATTTTTAAAAACATCACTAACACTAAATTGCTTTCTATATAAAAATAATAATCATATCCACCTCTTAAAGAACTTTCTCTGTGGAGTCATGAGCACAACTATTTTTTGGGCTTTAATGTACAAATGTTCTAAGGATCAATGACAGGTATATAAAACACCCCATACACACTAGCCACTTAATAGATGTTAGCTCCTTTACTATCTCCTTGATTTAGATTTCCTGATTCCTTCCTTTGAAAAGTTTCTTATTCCACATTTTCAACTGTCAAACTTTTACCTATCTTTCAATATACAAACTCAATTTGTTCTGAAATATTTTTCAAATGACCAACTGAATGGAAAGTTTATTATCACAAATTTCTCTCTCAAATTCTCTAGACATTTTGCCTGAACCTCTTTTATGGTGGTTTCAACTTTCTACCTTGATTATAGCAGCACAGGTGTATGTTCTCTTCCTTATAATGCGTTAAGTTCCAATTCCAATTTTGTAACTTCGCAATATCTAATATGGTCTTTTTTCAAGCAATAGATCCCGTATCTATAATGTTGAATTTGTTTTTCTGAATAGTCTTTTTTTTATGTGAAAGTTATACTGAAAATAATTTAGACTCTGTAAAATCTATAAAATTATGTCTAGAACTCTACCAACTAAAGTATATACTTTGCTGTGGTCTAGATGGTACAGTGATATGAACTTTCTTACTTTCTAGTTAACAAATTTATATCATTCAAACTACTTGAAATCTATTGTGTTTTCATAACTATTTAAGAATATATATGATATGAAATTTAAGTCCCAGTTCAGTTTCCATTACATATGTGTAACAGAAGTCAGAATCACAATTCATAAGAATAATTTGCATATTTAACAATGGATTCATAAGAAAAATGATCTTTGACATTAAGGTCAAAGTTGTAGTATTGATAATAAACTTGCAACTCAAAAATTATGCATTTCAGGATTATGTTGTCTTTTTTCTTATGAATTTTCTTTAGAGAATTTGATTAATGTTTTCTAGAAAAATGTTATAAAAATGAAATCCTTATATTTCCACTTTATTATATAAAGATTCTTCTAATGGACTTATGGAAATTGAATTCAAATCAACTTAAAAGCAAAAAATTTTTAGGAAAAATTTCAATTGAAAAGTAATCATTATATAATTATTCATTCCTCCTGAAATTTAAAATAAAATACATAAAACATGACCTAGATATTTTTCTGTATTCGGCAACATCTTTTAATTCTGCTCTGATGGCCTAGTCTTTACTGTATTTTTCTTAAGGATATTTTTTTAAATGTCGCTTATGTCCTTTACCTAATTGACAGGTTCACTCCACTCACTATCAATCAGCTCTGAAAAAGCTTATTGTAGACAAGGTAAAGTAGTAATATTGGTTAGTTTTACCTTTTGTTTTCAAATAGAATAAAACCTGGAAAAGAAAAAAACACTTTAATTGATTAGACATTTCACAACAATCTTAATCTTCTTTAACGTTTCTTTTCTATTTCTTGGGAAATGTTTGCCTGTCTTTGCCATCTTAACCTCTCCACTACTTGTGGACACTGAGGCAGAAAAAAATTAATTTTGTTTTATCAGCTCTTCTACCTTTGCTGTCAGTAAAGGAGCTCTTCCATCTCTTTGAGAGACTGACCTCTTGCCCTTCCTACAGTTGAAAAATGTCATTTTATTTATCTTTATCACAATTTTCCTTTTATTTACCACCTTTCTTTTTTATTATTTTATATTTCCTTTACTCCCTTCACTTCATTTTATAATCTTCCACATCCTGTTTTGAATCTCATGCAATTTACCCTACATATTGCTCTTCCTTATTCCTGATTGTTTTTGCATTTTCTTGTTCATACTAATTGGCTCCACTTTTATTTCTCATATATTTATTACTAAATGGCATTCATTGCCTTTAGGCATACATTAATTTATCTTTCAGTACTTTCCATTTGCTCTATGTCTTTTCCTTATATATTTATCTTGGCAACCTCCATTTCGCTTTACTTGTATGTGTTCATGTATTTTTTGTTGTTACTTTTTTACTATGGCTTCATATCTGTGATTTATGCTTCATGTATTATTAGGAGAGTTTATAAAATAAACCACTGTATGTTTGTCTCAAACAGCATTAATTTGAATAGTCTAAAAATAGGTTTGGATTCACTGTACTGTAATTTATCAGCCACATTTTTTACAGTCATATTATAGGGTTTAACTAAATAAATAATTAGAAGCTAATTTTATAATTTAAAAGGACTATAGACACTCTAATTTATGGACCTGAGGTCAGAAAAGGGGAGTTTATTGAAAGATGAATAAAAACAAAATGTAAAACTTATAACTTATTTCAAGAGAAATATACTTAGACCTTTTAAGGTATTTAACTGATAAGAAAATTTTCATTTTATAACTGATATAAATTATATGTATATGTATATTTCTAATTATAATCTTTATACTTTTCTATGCCTTTATGCACATAATAAGGAAATATTTAAAACCAGATATACCTTCAGTAAGAAAACCCATGAAAAGCACGAAATTTAATGAGGTAAATAAAAATGCACCAAATAAATTGCAGTGCATTGTGATAACTATTGTAAGATTGAATAGAATTATACTTAGTGTATAATAGAAGCAAAAAGAGATGAAGCATTTCAGGAGACTTCCTAGAGTAAAGGACATTTCAGTTGAGTATCAAGGAATCATATGTTTCTTCCTGGAGATGAGGAGAAGGGAGTCTTTAAAGATATTATGTCATGCCGTAATTGAAAGGTAGCTTCAACAGGAAGAGTGGTAGGAAATGAAATTAAAAAGTAAGTGCATGTTTTACTAAGAAATTTGGATTTTTCTGTGGTTAAGTGGGAGTCATTGAAGATTTTAAGCAGAAAAGTGGCATGATCCAATATATTTTGGAAAGAGAACTCTAGCACAGATAAAGGAATTATGAGCATATAGATATCAGGAACCATTGGGTGGTAAAATAATATTGATGAGAGAGAAAGAAGATGCAAAATAAGGCAGAAACTGAAGGAATAATCAGAAGTATATGAGTCATTTAAAGGGTTCATTCAAGAGAACTTGGGAACTCTTGGACATAGGTGTAGGAGAAAGAAAGGGAGACAACAATTTTTGTCGAATTCAGGACCGATCAATTTAAATTAGAAAAATAAAGCTTTGAAATGGCTGTCTATTCAGTCCAATTTCATCCAGATAGATTCCCCAATTTCTATTGACTATTTAGTTCATTACCATCTCATGACAGTAGTTAATGAATTATGATTAACCATTGATTGAATTAAATGTATAGTCAACAGGGAAAATAAAAATAGCTCAATATTGGATTAATACTTATTGCATAAATGAATAGTGACACATCCAGACTCCTTAACATGCAGCAAGAGAGACACCCCCCAATAAAAACAATAAAAAATATTGCATAGACATTCATGCAAAATGAACACTGATGGTAGTAAATTCTAAAAATGGCAGAATTTGGTTCTAAATCAAATGCAATTTCCACATTTGCATACTCTGTTTGAAAGCATCTTATAACTATGTTCAGAGTATATTGTTCAGCTCATTTCCATAATCTAATTCAGTGATACTTATGCTCTTCAAATAGTATTCACTGATCATATTTTATTTCTTCTTTATCCTAAATAGTGGTTCTATGAACTATAGACCACATAAGGGAGAGATTGTATAAATCATAAGTATTATGTCAATTCCTTAAAATGGAAAATTATGTAAAATTTATTTTCTCCTTTTTCTTAGAAGGACAAATCAGACAAACCTTTGAGCTTAAAGATAGATTTTAATACCTTTTAATTACATAGCATACATTTTTTAAATCTGTTCATTTAATAAAAATAATCATTTTGAGAAGGTAATCATGTAATGTAAAGTTATTGAATTTAAACAGTCTTCAGTTTGATCAACTTTCTCATCACAACTTGCAAAATTTCCAATATAACTGCTGGTTGAATTTTCAGAACATAATGCAAGTATTTGTTCCATAGATTTAACACATTATTTATTCATGTTGTTCATTTGTTATCAGTAAAACAATGATTGTGATGAATTGAGATCATATTAGGGGAGAAATACTCTTATCAGGTAATTTGCAAAGACTATTTCATGTAATACAACAACCTTTCAGAGAGAGTAGGCAGCAGTGGCAGTGACAGCAGCTCCTTCTCCTCCTCCTCCGCCTCCTTCTCCTCTTTCTCCTCTTCCTCCTCTTCCTCTTCCTCCTCTTCATTATTATTATTATTGTTATTATTATTATTATTGTTATTTTGGACATTCTGAATAGAGGTGAGTTGACTGCACTTCCCAGTCTGTGGCACAATGTCAGAATCTGAAGGGGGCATCCTAGAAACCCAGGGCTCCCTGCCCAGCCAATGGACTCACAACAGTGACAGCCAATGCTCAGGTCCTCTGTGCGTGGCTTCGTTCCATCTGAGAGTAACCCCAGGGGCTAGCGTCAGTAACTCCATTTCCCAGAATCGGAAGGATGAGGCACGAAGAGGCCACCGCAGACTAGAAGCGGGGCTGGTGGTCAGTGACACTGGGGCCATGTGACTCTTACTTTTATGGTCCCTCCTTAGGAGGTGCTCCTGGACCACTGTCTCTGTCTCGGGAAGGGCCCCCTCCGCCACTCCCTTCGGTCAGCCTGCCTTCTTGGCACTTAGAGGTGTATGCATTTCTTGTCTGTCTCTTCCACAAGAATATGTGGCCAAAGGAACACTCGTAGATGAATCAACTCCTGCTGGCGGCATCGTGCACACAGCCGAAAATAATTGGATTTAGAAAGAAATGAGTTCAATTGACTTTGATTAGCCCTTTAAACCCATATCAATTCCTGGAGCTCTCCTATTTCTGGAACGGGTTGCCAGACCTGTTTGCTTCACACTCTTATTCCCAGGGCTAAGGAATAAGATGCCAGCCACATAGGAGATGCTCAGTAAATACTCGTTGAAGCAATTAATGAATGAGTGC
>NW_006442484.1:20858370-20874844 GCF_000325575.1 Pteropus alecto
TTCCTCCTCTTCGTTTTTCTCCTCTTTCTCCTCTTCCTCCTCTTCCTCTTCCTCCTCTTCTCATTATTATTTATTGTTATTATTATTATTATTGTTATTATTGTTATTATTACATTTTATTTCTTTTTTTTCCCAGAAATTTATGTCAGGGAGTTTATGTAATTCATCCAGTATTTCTCTGCTTATAAGTGTAAATCCTGGATTGAAATCCATGAGTCTTTTTTCTAAATCCCATACTCATATCCACTGGATTATGCTGTCATAATGTGACATTAACACTTTCATTTGGGGGGGGGCAGTAATAGGTAAATAGGGAGTAGGCCTTAAAGAAACAGTTCTTATTTTGTGCAATAGAACTATATTAAGGTATTCACCAAAAAAGTGAACCATATGAGCCCCAAAGAATAATAACACAGACCTTAAACAACAAATAGGACTTATGTAAAGATATCAGTCTCCCTGAGATATGATTAGCCCATGGTTTTTTTACTATCAAAACTAACTAAATAAATAAATAAATTTTGTAAATTAATTAAGATTTTTGTGTATTTATACCTTTTCATTTCTCTATCTGACTTCAGTAAGCTTTTGTATTAAAAGCCATACTCATTATAGAATATATACTTAACATCTTTTGTAATTATTTGATCTGGCCATGATGTCTTATAAAATGCTTTAAGAAATTTAGTGTGGTATACAGGTCTTTACAAAAAAAATTACATAATTAGAAGAGAACATCTTATATGTCATTTCTAAAATTATTTGATTATAATTATTTACCAATGGTTGGAATTCTTAATTCTGATAAGCATCTTCTAGATGGAGCTTAAGTCTGTTCTACTTATGTCTACAAATCATAGGTACCCACAATAAATTTAGGTTCCTTTCTTCAGTGATGTGTGCTGCAATTTTTTCATTTATCCTCTTCTACAGCATACTATAAACCCATTCGAAAAGTTTAATGCTTAGTTTTTTTAGTGTTTCTAATAAGCATGCAAGACAAGAAGCCTTGTTTCCATAATCATTACTTTTTTTGTCCTTGAATATCTTGGCCCAAAGTGACTATATGGGTATTTGCATAATATATCCTGCTTAATTTGGGAGAATAGGTTGAGGGGGTTATTTACTTTTATTTGTTGTTTGTTGTTGATGATGGTGGTGCTACTGCTTTGATACTATAGAGACCTATTTGTGGTCTGCTTTTGACAAAGAATGTTATTGGATATAGAAAGTGATTCAAATATCATTGATTATATAAATTTTGGAGATATATAACGATAAGGATAATTTGGTGAGGACCTTTTTTTTAATAACAATAATTTTTTATATTATTCAATGATCTCTAGAATTTCTGTGTGAGATGCCAAGCTGACATATTCATTCTCTCTCTCTCTCTCTCCCCCCGACTTCCCTCCTTCCACATCTCTCTCTCTCTCTCTCTCTCTCTCTCACACACACACACACACACACACACACACACACACACAATTAATACACTCAAATAGATACCTACAAATTTGATTTGGTAGCAGTTTAGGCACTGGGCCAAGTATTATATTTTTCTGCTTTAATTTTTTTTTTTCAATGCTAGCTTAAAACTGGTACAAGGATCAGTGCAGGCCCAATCTTAAAGTGGGAATCCTGACTAGTAGGTCTATGAAACATAGGGCTTCAAACTCGTTTTTTGAAATTTCTCCTTAATTGAAACATGGCATTGCAACCAATATTATATTTTGTCAACTATTTTCTTATAATTTTGATGATCTACTATGAAGCAATCATTATATATGTATTACTAGTGCTGAAGACTAATAAAAGTTTTCAGTGTGTGTATCTCATTACCATAAATATTAAGAAATTGCTTAATAGTTTATTCCTTAACCCAAATGGTTAATTTCATTTATTTGTCTTTCACAGAAATGTCATTACTCTCTCAAAAATAGGGACCAAGTATTCTGTTTTACCAACAGCACCACAGCTTTTAGTTGACTCATGTATGTGTATGTGTGTGTGTGTGTGTATAAATTCAAATTTTAAAAATTGCTTGTAGATAAATTAAGATGAGCAAAAGAAATGATGACAAAACCACAATACTTTGGAATTTTCTGGTAATTTCTTATATAAACTTCATATTACACATTTCAAATGGACCTGGAAATATTTTAATTGTTGTGGAAATTAGAAGATTCTTTTTTTTCTATTTTTGTTACATAATTATATTAAGAATTTGATAAATGATATGAATAGTTACCTCAAAAAAAACTGCATATAAACGATTTCACATTGTGGAATTCCTAAAGCTTACTCATGGGCTCATTCCAACATTATATCAATCAACATTTATTAAACTCCTACCATATATTAAGCAATTTTTAAGAGAGTTTGAAAGGTGGGCATGAACAAATTACATGTTCTCAGTATTAAATAAAGAATAGTCTATTGTGGGAGATACACACTTGCGCAACAATTATATTTAAAAGGTAGGTGATAGATGATAGATGATAGATAGATAGATAGATAGATAGATAGATAGATAGATAGATAGATAGATAATATCACCTACTTCCATGGTATTTGCCATATCAGACAATTTTATAACTTTTTTTACATATTTATTCATCTATTCCTCAGGCCCTTATTAGTTACTGCTATTAGATAAGTGCTCTTATTAGGTATTGCTATTATTTTCATTATATAGACAAGAAAACTGAGGCACAGACTATTAATAAAACTTGCCCAAAAGAACACAAATACTAAGTGGCAGAACCAGGATTCAAAACCAGGTAGTGTGTTTCAAAACTCCATGCATTTAACCAATATATCTTTTGTCTCATAAAAAATATAGCAGAAGTGTATAGAGCAACATGGAAAATGAAAGAATAATCAGTTTTGTTGATAGTCTAGGAAAAGTCTCAGAGAAGCACCTCAAATTTGAGTTTGACGTTGAAGAAGGAGTACAAAACACTCTAGGATGTTTTCATTATAAAAAATATGGTTTGCCAGGCTTAATTTAATTTTATTAAAGATCTATGCCTCCTGATGAAAGAATAAAACATAATAATAATTGAAGTACTGATGAATAGGAAGTCCTAAATAGAAGAAACTTTCTCTGGATTTAGTAAAGCTGCAAAATCACTTTGCTGAGATTAAACTGTTATTGGAATCCTGGTTAGCTCTTAAAAAGAGATCCATAACTGTAAATATCAAATGTTGTACATCTATGATGTAAATTATCCTGTTAATGACATGTATCTGAATTTGTACTTTTGTTACTTCTCAAACAGTTGGCAAAGGGTACTGCAAATTAAGTTGTTGAAAGCCATTATAATGGGTGAAATAAAAGTCAGTGGGTAAGAAAGAACATATTTTCTTAAAGGAAACGTATTTCCCATTTCTTTTTTTAAAAAAATGGCATATAAAAATATCGTAGGTGGATTTTTAAAATTTATTTATTTAAATTAGTTTCAAGTGTTACTGGAATGTGCCACATTCACTTAATGCCACTGTTTGAGATCAGTAGTAGATGTCTACTCTTGCAAGCTTCCACCTCATTTCTGCCCCACCGTGCCCCACCCTGCATGATCCCCTACAGCAATGATCCATTCTCTCATTCTGAAACAGTAATTTTTACATGCCACTACTAGAGAATTCACCCTGCGGCCATAGTAACTACTTACTGAAAGAATTGCTGTCCCGCACCCTTCTCCCACCCCCCCAAACCCCGACTAGTGACTTCTCTAGGACAAATACAATGCCTTTTCGAGTTGCATAATCTGAGAATCTAACACTGGTAATAAATGTGTGCCAAAAGAATTAATCAATAAAAGGGAGAAAAAAGTGAGTAGGTGAAGGCCATCACAGTTTCACTAGGAGAGAAGTCACTAGAGGGATACAAATCTGTAAAACAAAGCAATGAACGAACAACAGATTAGATGGAATGGAGATCTGGCTGGATGTATTGATGAGAGATGTGAACCATAAAATGTATTCTAAGTAATTTTCTAATAAGACAGATACTGATAAATAACATAATTCATACTTTTTCTGAACCAGATGCTTATTTAACTTCAAAGCTAAGGTTCAGCATGGTTACATTAAACTGTGTGTATTACTACTAATCATTGTATTATTAGTGTTGTGCTGGAATCAGAACTCTTTACCTACTCATCTATGGAAATGCCACAGGCCTCTCCTCCTCTCTTCACCTCCCATCCTGCCGTTCCTCCCTAGGGCACTATTAAATATAAATTTCTCAAATTCTTTTTGTGACTTTTTATGGTCTGAAAGTAAGTAATCTGATTGGTGATGAAAATTCGAAACAACATAGCCTGAATACCCTGGGAATCAGAGTTCTGCCAAGTACTTATGAACTAAGAAAAATATACTCTCTTGCACATGTGGAATGTTGGGGGGACTGTGCGGCTCACTAGGTGTTAGAACAACAGTGCAAGAGTATCCAGTGGTGACATGCATAGAGACATGACCTCCCTGAGAGCTCCAGTGATTTAGAACTGAAATCTTAGACTGCGCTGTGAAAGTTGTAGATGTTGTTTCCTTAGGAAAGAATGGAAACTGTATAGGTTTAAGGTAAAAACAGCAAACCACTGATAGCATTGCCATGGTTAAGTGTTCCTACTGAAAACTTCTATCAACACCGTGACTCTAAAGAGTTCATTCTGGAAGCCAAGAACAGTGAAACACCAACTAAGAAACCAACTTTTCTAAACATTCATTAAATGGATTTTATTTTTCTTGTGGGAGTGTGCTTGGAGCTAGGAGTGCCTTGGAAAAGAACAAGCCCTGCTTTAAAGAAAATCTGTTGGCAAATGACAACAGAAAAAGTTTACATTGTAAAGTGCATTGTGCAAAGAGAAAAACATATATCGAGTATGGTCTAAAGTGCGTATGCATTCATTCTCATCTCTGACCTCTTTTCGTTGGGTATAGTCGGAATCGATGTTTAAAATCATGAGTGCTATGTACTGTAAGATTCGTAACATCACAGATATATTCCATTATGCAGCCTTTTAGAATACTAAAAGTAGAGAGATGAACTAAAACATTTTAAAGATAAATTTAAATTACATAGACTAAAGAGCTTTTCATTCACCCTGAGCTAATCAGGAAAATCAATTAACCAAAATCCCTTATTGCCAGAGTGCTCTATATAAATTTGTGCTATATTAACTTGAGTTTTACTTGGATTATTTTTGGCCTGTCAGTGTTGATACTCACTGTACAGTGTTCAAGTATGTCAATCAGCATTGATAGAATTCACTTATTGAGGTCTCCGCGGTCTGGCATTTC
Source organism: Pteropus alecto (assembly GCF_000325575.1). Classification (NCBI taxonomy): domain Eukaryota; kingdom Metazoa; phylum Chordata; class Mammalia; order Chiroptera; family Pteropodidae; genus Pteropus; species Pteropus alecto. Next base: position 20,863,678 of record NW_006442484.1, read on the forward strand.
CACATGAGGTTCATATGGAAAACAAAGCGTCTAAAATCATGACCCTGACCATGAGGAGTCCTTTTTAGGCCATAGTCTAATGGCATTCATTTTCATTAATTTTGTTGTATACGTGGTAAGGCTTGGAAAACATAGAGTTAAATTAAGAAATTAACATGTACTGTGGAAGCTAACATTAAGCATCAGAAAATCTGATCTTAATTAGATTGCTTTTAGATACCATAGGAAATCTATTATTAATATCATAATCATACTTTAATATTTTAATTTAATTAGTACTTGAATTACTGCACTTTTCTTCTAGCTACACCTTTCTCATTTTTATATTTCTTTTTTAGCTAATAAAAAAAAGATGAACCAGATCTTAGTCTTGGTTGAATATTTTGAAATGTTTAATATTTAATTTTATAAAAATACCTTCCCACTCTTCAAAAGCATTTCTCCTCTGCTTTTTAGTTTACGCATATAAGCATAAAGGTTAGATTGTCAATCCCTATTGCATTTTTTATTATTGGTAGTCATAAGTATTTTCCTGTAATCTCTTTTAATATTCTGCTTTGTAAGTAATAAGCTGAAGAATATCAATTCATTTCCCTGACATTAAAATGAGACTCTGCTCCCTTATTGAGGAAGTACAAGTTTTGGATTTCATTTACAAATAGCATATATATGGATTACTTTCCCCAACATCTAATAAAATTTTCAAATACAGGATAATTTAAATAAACTGTGTCTCAAAACATTTGGATAAAATTGTAATACTATAAATAAACACTTTAAAAATATATACAGCCAATACTTACCTAATTAAGTTACATATAGTACAATAAAATTTTAGTGAAAGAAGATATGTTAGTGATAACATTCCAGTTACTTGTTCCAATTAACATACTTTTTAAAAACCTCTTTCTAGAAAACTGAAGAACAAAAATCGCTAGCACATTTTAAGTTATTATATTCTTTTCATGATTAAGAAAAATATTATTTTACAGCACACGATTATTTTGGGAAAATTAGGAAAGAGAAAAAGTTCAAATAAATTTCCAAAGTATCTGTTAATAACTATATTATACATAGAGTTATACATTTCCTTTCTACCTTTATTTTTTCTTTGCATGCATGGTTTTATTTTATAAATTGTGGTTGTATAGATAATTTTGTTTTCTGATTTTCTTTCACTAAATTTAGAGTAGAAAAGTTCCAAGTCACAGAATTATTTTTAAAAAATAATTTAATGGCTACATAGTTTTACGGTAATTAATATTCCAAATACAATGTTAAAAAGATTTGAATGAGTTTTTATATTAATTTTAAAGCAAAAATTAGCATGGTGTAGTAAAAAATATATTATCAAACATATGACTTTGCATCAGAACTGTCATTCATTATTTTAGTACATTTACATTTCAGTCTTTTCAGTGCGCTTCTCAAAGCCTAGTTCCTTGAACGATGCTTGTAAATAGCAAAAGGCTTTTAATACATAGTTTAAATCTCTCTCTGGTACCTATTCCCTTCAAACAAACATACCAAATTATTATCTCCAGTTAAACATTAATAATTAATTTATATACTCGATATGTCATAAAACTTAATGAGAATATAACTCTAGCTTTAGAAATAGCCTTTGGAGATAAATGCAGAAAGGAAAACAAATAAACAAGCAAGCGTCATGTTTACTAAGATTTATCAAATGTTCAAGGTTCCCCTGAACCATCGGTTTGTATGTGTGGCTTTGGAGATATGTTTCAATTCAGCAAAGCAGGTGATCTGATAATAGTGACTAATATGATTAGCACGAGTGAAAATGAGATCATAAAGCACAATTTCTTAGATCTTTTAGAAATAACTTGCAGATGACTAGAAGTTCAAAGCCATTCTTGAGTCTGGAGATATTAAAAAGTTTATTAAACAGATATTAAAGTATTTCTAAAACTTTAAGAAATAAAGATTCTTTTCTACAAATCTGGCCTGGTATTAAGGCTAATGTTATATATCCATGTTACCTCTTGGCATATTCAGGTCAATTCCCAGTTATCTATCCAAAATGGTAATACAGTGTATCAAACTTATTATCCTTTCCGTTCTGAATTCTCTCTCTGATAACAGTGGTAGTTTATAAAAGAGCCATAGTCTCCCTTAGCGCCTTAGAGAAAAGGATATATTCAAAATCAGTGAAAACCTCACATCACTCAAAAGTATCATTTTAGCTCACTTTTTCAACATCTTCCCATATACCCTCCTCCAGCAGTTCTGCTAAAAGTAGAAACATTGATTGATGTGTTTTATCTTCTCCATCCTCCACTGCCACCCTCTAGCAGAAATTCAAGAGGGAGAAGAAATACCCCAGAGTCAGGTTGCTTGAAGGAAACGGAGAAGTCAAAGACTTGAATTATATCCACGAACTTGATAATCAATCTTTCAGGTATTGAAAGTTGACTGTACAGGAGAAGTACAGTAGATAAATGATAAACATTGCAGTTTACAAGGTGAATAATTTAAAATACTGAAGAGTATAGGCACACTATTTGGTGGTACATGCAACAAATCTTGGAACCATGAAGTTGTTATCGTTTAATAAAATGGGGGCTTCAAAAGTTCCCAAGTTAGAGCATCTTCAAATGAATTGTTTTGGAAGTTTAAGTTTCCAAGTATGTGTAGATTAAAAACAGAGAAGATTGTCTATGTGCATACAGATTTCCCACATACATAACTAAGTGCAAAAAAGAGTGAGAGTTGAGAACTGAGTCTGCACAATCCCATGAGTAAATCATCCCACAAGCAAACATTTTGCGTGTTGCTGCCGATCATTGCTAAAGTTGAATTCATAGTGCAATGATCCATGCTGACCATTAAGAAGGCCACTTCCAGACACTGTATCAGTAACCAGCTTCATCATGGAATAGTTTACAAAATTCTCTTTTTAGTTTCCTGAAAAACAATCTGAATTTCCTATCTTGAATCTTCATTGTATTTGTCTGAAAAGACATACTGTCTACTTTAGAGAAGAGTAAACAACCAAAAAAAGTTATAAAACTTAAATTGAAAATCAAGGAGTCTAAGTGACAGTATTTGTCTCTTTAGACTAAATATATGCACTTCAATATGATTAAGTAGGAAAAGGGAATGACTATATTTTTTTTTTCAAAGAAGTGAAGGAAGCCAATATACATAGGTAAATTTTAAAGAGGTTCTTATTCCACATCTATTACACAAATATTTATTGTACCAGGAACTGGATGTTCATTTGCAACCCTCAAATCATGCACTAGAATAGGGCAAGAACAAACTTATCTATTTTTGCAATTACCTCCTTTATGTACGATGTTATACTAGGCACTTTGCAAAGAAAATGATAAGGAAAGGAATGAAGATAAATACATTAGACCTCTAGTTTTTAGCCTTTGAGCAGATCTAATCTAATTGGAGAATTGAATATGCATGTGATAGTGTAAGCAAAACAGATTAAGTAGATTAATAAGAAGTACTAATATATTATAATGATATGTTAGTACTCTGCTTCCTATTAGTCTCCTATTTAATCTACTCTGTTTAAAGTAACAAAGCAGTATAGCAGAAAGAATTTTACCTTGTGTTTTCCTTCCTGGATCTGTTATAAACATTTGGATAATAACAAGAATAATAGTTATCCTTGATTTAGTTGCCTGGGTGCTTTACACTGTTTCATTCACACCTACCTTATGATGTCTATATTCTTCTGACAGTACAAGTGGCTCTAAGTTTGACAGGAATAGGCCTGTTTGATCCCTATTGTCCAGAAATACTTATTATTTGTGTCCTCTTTCCCCCCGTAACCCAAGAATGTCCCTGTTTAGATGATATATTAAACTGGTGATGAGAAATTTGATAGTAACTATTGAACAAGTAGTAGAGGCAGATTTGATCCAAGGCCATTAATAGCATAAGCCCATATACATAACAATGTTTCTTCTGGTTAAATAGTTACACTGCCTCCTAGTCTATAAATATAATTAAGCCATTAAAGTAAATGATCTGCAGGATTCTGTCCATCTCTTAACTCTAAGACTCTAACAACAAAGAAACAAATGTGTGGGCTCCTGATACTGGGGTGCAAACTTTACACCAGGGTTATCAAACAATTAGAAAACAGCAAAGGGAAGAAGGGGAGACAGAGTGGAAGATTTAACACCTTATCTAACACGTTATCTATTTCATAATAGAAGTATTGCTCTGAATGCTTAAAAAGCCAGCCTCTTCTAGCAATGTATATGGCAGATAACCCTTGACATAAATTAAGGGAGTTGTATCTTTCTGTATCTTTCTGTGTTAAGAGCATGAAATGACATATCATGTTGTTCCTTATATTTTGAATATATGTGAATATTGTTCCAGATAGTTTGCATTCACTTAAACCAAATTCTAGTTCATAAAATAGTGAGATCTTCATTCAAATTTTTATATCACAGAGTATGATATTGCCTACAAAAATTGTTTGGCTCTCCTGTGACTTTAAGGTGTACTTCAGATTTATATTCTCCCCAGATTATATTTTCCTGGGGAAAGTTGATGCCTTCCCTCCAGCTTTGACTTCTCATATTTCTCTTTTTCCCCTTCCTTTTATTGGATGCTTGCCATAAATATTAAATTGTCTTAATCCCAATTTTTCCACCTATCGCTGCTTTTGCAGTTGGCGCTGATGTATGAATCCCCTTAAAAGATACTTGTGTGGCAAAAGATTGGAAAAAAATTGGCAGTTGCTGTCATGGTTAACATAGAAAAATAAATCTCTTATATTGCCAGTTTGGATTTACTTTTCATTTTTAATGGCCCCAACAGATGTTGAAAGAATCCTCCACTTCCTGCACACTTCCATTTTTACAGCTGGTACTGCTTGACTGGTTCTTGACTTTGGGGGAACAGTCCTGGGTGTTTACACAGTGATTGGCTGACATCCTCTCACTGCAGACTCTGACCATCCTCTAGCTTTCTTTCACAATTTTCCCCTGAAATTGACTGATGTCACTATTACCCAGTTTCTCACCAAGTTTCTCCATCTTGGTATTTCCTAGCAATTGATTCTTTCCCCATTGTGCAGCATTTTGAAATGTTTGGGTTATTAGGTAAAACACATCAAGAAGAAGGAATACTTATCAAAGGTGATTTTCAACATAGCAAATCGGGCAGTTCTTTTTTTGGTACCTTCCTTACCATCTTTTCCTCATTTTTTCAAAGGTGCTCATGATGATTTGCAATTTGAGTGATTCACTTCTTTAGGATTTTTTCTTTTCTTTTTTTTTTCTATTTCCCCCGCCTTTCTTTTCTTTTCCCTTTCTTTATATGTTTTATTATTTTAGTTTATTTTCATTTGAGATACTAGCCTTAGTGGTACTAGTTTTGTCAACTGTTTTCATTTCCTGGGGCTGCCATAACAAAGTGTCCCAGACTGGTGGCTTAAAACAACAGCAACTTAATGCTTCCTAGTTCTGGGGGCCTAAAGTCTGAAATCAAGGTGTCGCCAGGGCTGTGGGCCCCTTAAAAGTTGAAAGAATCCTTTTTTGCCTCTTCTAGTTTCTGATGGATTGCTAACAATCCTTAACATTCCTTGCCTCAACGCTGCATGGTTCAGATAGCTCTCTTCATCATCACATGATGTTCTTTCTCTCTTTGTGTCTTTGCATCGTCTTCCCTTGGCATGTGTCCGTCTCCGTGTTCAAATTTTCCCTTTTTATAAGGACACCAGTCATGTTGGATCAGGGCCCACTCTAATGATCTTGTTTTGACTTCATTACCTCTGCAAAGACCGTCTTTCCAAATAAGATCACATTCTGAGATCCTGGAGGTTAGGACTTCAACACGTCTTATTTAGGGAGACTTAATTTAACTCATAACATCAACTGACAATTCTTCTCACACTTGCTTCCAAAGGAAATATTGACAACTTTTATCAATTGGGAGGATCCCACAAGTCTGAAAGTGCCATTCAGAGCTGCATGTGGTCTTGTCTGTGACTTCTCTGCACTATTCACTCATTCTTTTTGTTTGAGAGATCCCATAAAAAGGGCAGAGTCAGATACAATACACTGACCAAAAAGCATTTGCTTAAGCCTCCAATTCCTATAACTCACAAGTAACTTTTCCATGTATTATGTAAAATTTGTTTGGTAAACATGTTAACTTGAGAAAATAAAAGTTAAGCTATCCCACATTGAGAGAAAGAAAATTATCAAATATCAGTAACACCAGCCATGGTTTTATTTTCCTTCCCAAATGTTATTACTTAGACATGTATCAAGGTTGCAGAGGATTCCGTAGAAGTTATCAACCCACAATTTTAATGTCTTGTTCTGCTAACCAGTGAAATAATTTTAGATATTTTTGAATTATGTTAGAGAGAGAAAAAAGAGACAATATATTCAAAATAGATAAAGCCATTTCGAGCCAGAACTTTAGGCATATTTGCCTAAGAAACTGGAAATTTTCTTTTGATGACACTTTATGATTATCCATGTTGTCACCTCTATTACCTTTTTATTTTCTTCTGGAAAATTGAAGAAAATAAAGCATTTAATTCAAGAAGCTATCTTGGCTCCTTTAAATAATGGTAATGTGGTAATGCTTTTATTTGAATGTACCTTTAATAAAAATTATGGATAGCTATCAATGAATAAAGAATTTTTAATGTTAGCAATAAAATTTAAATGTTTTAATTTCAAAAAAGAATTATATTTGCAAATCCTATATTGCTAATAATGCAGCTATAATCCTGTGGTGGATCCAAACCATCTCCCTTAGAAGTACTTTTTAAAATTAATCATGCCAAACATAGAAAGTATACAAAATAATTTGTCATATATTCTACATTGAGCCAAATCCTTGCAGTTCTCAAGCAATTCTCCAGTGTGTTGATTTGAATTAAAAAAAAAAAAAAATCGATTCAGGAAACTGTAAGGAAAAAATAGTTAAGCCAGTTGTTCAGACAAAACCAGTAATTATGTGTCTAAATTATTTTGCCTCCTAGTTCATTTACTTTGACATCACACAGATCTAGTCTTATTCATGTATGGTAACTGGTACAAGACCACAAGGGTATTACACAGTGAGTTACTAAACAAGTTACATTGGGCAAATATGATGAAATCAGGATTCTAGGGGCAGGACTTAAGAGATAATGTCTTGGAGTAAGTGATGAAATTTTTACAGCAGCATTAAAGAAAGGGAAAGCTATTGGAGAAGAAACTGAAACTGACAGCCACCTGCATGATCTTCTGGACCACCTTGGAAAGTTCCTGCCATCCCCATTAGACAAGAGAAAAGTCATCAATAGGTTCCCTGGGTTAAGTCAACCTTGCAGATGACTATGCTTCCACTTGAAAATAGTTTGACACTATGTAAGTGAAATGTAGTTGAAGAATTTTATTTTAGAATTTTATTTTAAAAATTTCAGGACATTTAAACACACAGGTTTTGATTTTTTTTCTTTTCGTTGATTTTTCACGGAGTTGATGGAGATAAAAAGATCAGCCTGGCAGCTTGCTGGCATGGAACTGGAGTGTTTAGGGTTTGTTTTGCCTTTTTGCAAGATTGGTCCACAAGAACTTTAAAAGGAGAAAAAGACGATGCAAATTAAATACGTTAGAAACGTATGCCCCATCTGTTTTGATTTCATTTTTAGAATAAGGTTTTCATACCTTCTTTTATTTTTATATTCTATGATACCACACTATAATGTTGGCCACCTCAGAGACAAACTAAATTAGTTATCCTGACCATATGGAAAGGAAAAGCTTTACCAGCTAAGGAAACAAATTTAACTCAGGCAAAAAGGCCTATGTGTTTTAGAGTTAAAAAAAAAAAAAATGTTGCTAAGTACATAGGAGGGGAATGTAACCCACCTGCATAAGTAAAATTTGAAAAAGAGTTTGGGAATTCCAAAATAGCTGTCTCTTTTCCTGGCGTCATTCAGGAATCACCCATATTTGAAGTATACTTCTGTTGTATGCTATCATCTGGATTATTTGTAGGTAAACTCATAATCAAAAGGACAAAGGCCCTTGAACGTTCATCTACTCCTTCTCTCTGTCTCCAAGGGGAATTAAACCTAGGCTGTCTAGATATAACTCATTCCATGATGAAAAAAGCTTCAAAACATTTCAGAGAAGAAAACTTTTCCCCTAATGTCTATTCTTTGGAAAATTGAATAAGACATGCCTTTATAGAAAAAGAGATTTTATTTCATTCTACAAATGCCTATAGTGTAAAGCATTTGATAGAAGCCCTAGGCTACCATTTTATTTTACCTGGAGAGAAGTTTCTCATAAATTCACCATGTAAAATTGATGGCTGCTTCAGAAATCTCCCAATCTTAGGTTTTTATACAAACCATGGTGAGAGAATAGAGCTCACAGAGGTCAAGCATGTGTTTTCGAACCACACAGAGTAGAGGAGTGTCGGCCTGATCCAGAACTACGTCAGATTGATATGTGCAGTTATTTACGATGATTGAGAACATCAGGTTTTATGCACAGCCTGTGAAGAGAAGATAAATAGATCGGTAGAGAAGCTTCAGCTAAAAAAGAATCAACCTAGTGTTTGCTGTCACCTGACTGTAACTCTCAGTGTAGCCAAGCTAGGGCCACTCGACTGTCAGAACACTGAGGTTAAAATTCACTTAGTTTCATCAAAATAATAGCCAAACTTCTAAGTGAAGACATATGTTTTGAGAGCTTTTCTATAGACATTGGAATGGCTTTTTCTCTGGACACTCCTACCAGCAAGCATTTCACCAAAATGCACATTGATTACTAAAATTACCTGAATGTATTCAAGATGGGTTTCAATATTTTTTTCTGTACTAAAGGAGGTAGAATTACAGTAATAGTTTCCTTTCTTAAATCATGGGACACTGGGTGTAACCGTTATCTAGCCTGCAAGATAACTTTCCAACCCTCAGATATCAACCTACTAGAATAGCTTTGAAGTGCCTACAGTTCTCCTAAGTTAAAATCATTAATTTGTACAAGATGAGATGGACTAATCCAGCAAAAGTAGTGTTGGTTTAGAAAATACAAAGTCTTTAGGTACATATTGACGTGGCCTTTTTTTTTTAGCTTTCCAGTTAATACTTGTATTAATATTAATATACCGGAGGAGACAGAACTATAAGCACCAAAGGACCATCTCAGGCCTAGCAGCCATCTTTGGCAGCAGAATATTGTGTTAATGCTCTGAACTACATAAAAAACTATTTCCTCCCTATCGTTTCCCTGGACTTCTTAATGTTCATATTCAATTCTTATCATTGTCATCTTCTATTTTATGGTGAAGCATAAAATATAAATGGTTTCCGTAAAACATACATGATGTAATTTACATCATTGAGAAAGAGAAGAAATGCAGATAAAGTCCACTTGAGGTGTATTACAACCTGAAGCCACGCAGCCACCAATATAGAGTTGATAGATCATCTGAATATTATCAGATAGGATATTATTAAGTAAACAAAAAATGGCCATGGGTTTTTCCAAGGAAGTGGATTGATAAAAATCTAAAATCGATACGGCCAGATGTGCTATGTGGATTTATTCTGAGATAGTTAAATGAACTGTATATCAAAAAAGTTTTTTTTTTAACTTAGAACTTGTTTTGCAGTTATGGAATGAACTTTTTGCAAAGTCCATTGAAAAAAATAGAGAAAGAACAACTTGTTTTGGATTAAAAGGAGGAAAAAAAATCAATGCCTACTGAAGGCCCATGTTTAAGAAGTTCTCTTATAAATAAATAGTAGGACTTGTCTTCTGGTAACATTGAACATAAAATATGTGGAAGGAATAGACTGAGATCGGTCTCTTGTAATATTTATTTTTTTTCCATGTGTCCAAAAAAGTCTATCAGCAAAAAAAAGAAAAAAAGAAAAAAAAGAAAAAAAATTTAAAGACATCTTGTGCAGGCATTCATCTTTGTTCAAAATGGCCAAGTCAGCTTATAATTTTCCATAGAGAATATTTATTACAGAGCATGAGCATGAGTCTAAAACCTCACTATTTTGCCATATAATATAATATCTAATTGGAAATAGTTACAAAATATTAGTCAATGGAAAAAAAATTGAAAAAGTAGTAGCATAGGAATTAAACATTTTTGTAATAATGGAATTTCACCAATTTAATTAAGGGAAATTAGGATCATCGATGAATATTGAATTAATGTAATTTTACCTAAATGTTTTTAATACCCACTAACAGGTGGGAACAGTTTTGAACAATTAAATAGAATAATGATGAGATAGCAATAACAGCGATAATATAAACATCAGTCACTGAACATCCACTATGAGCTGGGGCCTGTTCTATGCTCTTTGCACGTATTAATCCATGGAATTCATAAAATAAATGAACATTTTATTATTATGGACATTTTACAGATGAAGAAACTGGCACACAGAACTTGTCTAAGCTCATGTAGCTAGTAAACTACTAATTACCAAGTGTGAACCAGGCACTGTGCTAGTCCATGGGGATAAAAAAAGAATTGAAAGTACTGAATTTTTCAAAAATAGAAAAAGAAAAATGGCTCTACTAATCCTTATGATAAAAAGTGAGGGAAAACATTGAGTTCCTAACTATCCCTCCATTTCCTTGCCTCACCCTTATCATAGATGTAGACCACACACACACACACACACACACACACACACACACACACACACTCATAAGTTCTCTTAAGCACCGTCACTTAAATGCCTCAAAGATTAGTCAATACTTCCCCTATTCTTTCTAAAATGTACTAACTGGTATCGACACTATGCTAAATCCTCACAACAAATATTCCACTTTCTGGTATGCCTGTACTATTTTGTGTCTAGAAGTTGAGTAGAATGCTATGAAGAAAACATTTAATTTCTTCCAAAACTATTTACATCATTTTTATGTATAGAAATACGTGATTTGATTCAACATTACATGAACTGATGACAAAGGAATTTTCAAAGAAAAGACGCTATTGTTTGTATGAAAATCATAGGTGAATACTTTGGAAAGACTTGATAACAGAGTTGCTAAAGAAATTGTTCCAAATTAGGTATGAGCAAGACAATTGTAAGAAATTGAAAAGAAATCTTAAAAATCCAGAAATATTCTTTACCTAATTTGCTTTTCCATGTGTCACTGAATTTGTTCTCTACTTCAAAGAA
>NW_006442484.1:20874905-20876428 GCF_000325575.1 Pteropus alecto
GAGAGAGAGAGAAAGTTTTACATATATTACAGATAGGTTTGTGGAAGAGAGGTAGCCTGAAACCCCAAACCTTGACCCTCTTCCAAAGAAAAACTTTGCCCCTATACAAAATATATATTTTGTTTTCAATTTAATTAATAAGCAGGTATTATATACATATAATTCTACAATAATTTCTCACTTAACTTTTTAAATTACTCACTAGATATTGATCCTAAGTGCTTTAGATAAAAATATTTCTGTGATGATTAGATCTCAATTTTACTTATTCTTTTAGTTTGTAAGTTAATTTTATGTTCAATGTAGAATAAGAAAAATCAGATTTTCACAAAGTCCTGCACCATTTGGAGTATTTTTTTAAAGGTTTAATTTGATTGTGTTATAATGAAATAAAGATATCTGTATGAATACTTTTAAACCTCTAATTCATTTTATGAGATGTCAAATGGAGAATTTACTCTTTTTTTTTTTTTACCTTTGGTAAACTGGTAGTTTAGAGGCTTCAGGATAGGTAGACCTTTAAAAATATCTAAATAGACTGAGAAATTTTTCCATATGCCTCACTAATTTTAATTTTTAAAAAGAACATCTTGAAATTTGTATTTTCCTGCCCCTTTTATTTATTTATTTATTTTTTACTAAGGCATTACTCGTTTTTGCAAACTGTATTTAGTAGATGTTTTTGAAACACAAAAATGGCATGATTCTGTATCTGGTGCATTTACTAATAAGCCCAGGTCTGCACCAGATGGGCAGGTGAAAATGTGATTACGAAGTGTGTGGAGATAGTTCCATCTCTATAATACATGCCTCTCTAGGTTACGTGGGTGTCTGTTATGTTTATGAATTCACTTTATGATTATCCTTAGAGGTACTTAAAGAAGCAATCTTATAACACAAAAGGTCTCTAGAAGACGGAAAGTTCTCTTTAACACAATCACAGTAAATGGTTCTCCTTGTTTCATAACAATCAAACAAATAGAAAGATGTCAGCATTTTTCCCTGGCAAGTTTAGAAATTTGATGCTGAAATATTGGATTGCACATGTAGAGCAAGACCAAAGTGAGTTTGCTATTTAGTAGGTAGATGCAAATTGAGTTATATGCTGCATCATTCATTTGGGAATAACACATGGGGCAGACAAAGCCAAACCCCATCCAGGTGGTTGAATTCCCCACATATTCATTTGGGCTGAAACTTACAAATGTCAGGTGCCTGGAGAGCTCATTTAATGAAAGGGTTATCTCTGCCAACCAGTCAGTAGTTGATATGTTTTTCTCCAGAAGTTGTGAAATATTATTTATGTATGTAGAAGGCAGGGGCTTCCTGCCGTTGTTGTTTACTTGTGGGTTTGGCCAAGTTTCCTCCTTTCCAGAAAGCAAGTTTTCCATAAAAGCAACTTTACAACGGCCTCACTCCTTTTGTTTGGTACCCAGGGCAAAAAGCTTTTCATGGCATTGAAATCATTTTCATTTAAAAACAGAGAGCTCAGATGAACCAGTTCTTTATTGAAAATACAAAAA